>NW_028270150.1:86963791-87263791 GCF_037043375.1 Chiloscyllium plagiosum
AGAGAGGTTGTTCTTTCTTGATTATATGTTTTTGGAGATATATTTTAAGTTTAATCAAGAGACATTAGCCATAACTATTAATTTAAACCTGGGGCAGTGTATGTAGAGGAATAAGACGGTGTTATTTTCTGGGTGTGCAGATTGTGAAGGAGCAAAAACAGCCTTTAATAGAGTGATATGTACTTCTTGTCAGATGTGGGAGTTTATATGGGACTTTGGTTATATCTGCCATAAATGCTGTTGGTGGTGAATCTTACCAGATCGAATGGATCGGTTGGAGAGACAGTTAGAAGCAATGAAGAATTTCCAACATGTGATGGATGGCAATTATAGGAAGGGGGGGGAGGGGGAAGTCTCAGATACAGTCACACAGATGGGTTAACTCCAGGAAGGGGTAAGAGAGGTAGGCACCTAGGGCAGGAGTCTATTGTGGAAAGTATCCATTTCAAACAGGTATGCTGTTTTGGAAAAATGTAGGGAGTGATGGATTTCTCAGGGGAACGTAGCATGAGCAGCCAAGTTTCTGGTATTGAGACTGGCTTTAAAAGCAATGAGGGGCACGTCGGGTTCCAAGAGATCAATTGTGTTAGGGGCTTCTCTAGTCCGAGGTACAGACAGACGTTTCTGTGGCCAGCAGCGAAAAAAGCAGAATGGTGTGTTGCTTCCCTGGTGCCAGGATCAAGGATGTCTCAGCGAGATTACAGAATGTTTCTCAAGGGGAGAGGGGCCAGCAGGAAGGTCATTGCCCACAACTAGAACCAATGACATAGGAAGGGAAAAGGTTGGGATTCTGAAGGGAGGTAACAGAGAGTTAGGCTGAAATGTAAAAAGAGTCGCAATATCTGGATTACTCCCGGTGCTACGAGCTAGTGAGGGCAGGAATAGGAGGATAGAACAGATGAATGCATGGCTGAGGAGCTGGTGTATGGGAGAAGTATTCACATTTTTGGATCATTGGAATCTCTTTTGGGGTAGAAGTGACCTGTACAAGAAGGACAGATTGCACCTAAATTGGAAGGGGACTAATATACTGGCAGGGAATTTGCTAGAACAGCTTGGGAGGATTTAAACTAGTAAGGTGGGGGAGTGGGACCCAGGGAGATAGTGAGCAAAGAGATCGATCTGAGACAGGTACAATTCAGAACAGAAGCGAGTCAAACAAACAGTCAGGGCAGACAGGGACAAAGTTGGACTAATAAATTAAACTGCATTTATTTCAATGCAAGGGGCCTAACAGGGAAGGCAGATGAACTCAGGGCATGGTTAGGAATATGGGACTGGGATATCATAGTAATTACAGAAACATGGCTCAGGGATGGGCAGGACTGGCAGCTTAATGTTCCAGGATACAAATGCTACAGGAAGGTTAGAAAGGGAGGCAAGAGAGGAGGGGGAGTGGCGTTTTTGATAAGTGATAGCATTACAGCTGTGCTGAGGAAGGATATTCCTGGAAATACATACAGGGAAGTTATTTGGGTGGAACTGAGAAATAAGAAAGGGATGGTAACCCTATTGGGATTGTATTATAGACCCCCTAATAGTCAAAGGGAAATTGAGAAACAAACTTGTAAGGAGATCTCAGCTATCTATAAGAATAATTGGGTGGTTATGGTAGAGGATGTTATCTTTCCAAACATCGACTGGGACTGCCATAGTGTTAAGTGTTTAGATAGAGAGGAATTGGTTAAATGCATACAAGACAACTTTCTGATTCAGTATGTGAATGTACGTACGAGAGGAGGTGCAAAACTTGACCTACAGTTGGGAAATAAGACAGGGCAGGTGACTGAGGTGTCAGTGGGGGAGCACTTTGGGGCCAGCAACCATAATTCTATTAGATTTAAAATAATGATGGAAAAGGATAGACCAGATCTAAAAGTTGAAGTTCTACATTGGAGAAAGGCCAATTTTGATGGTATTAGGCAAAAACTATCGAAAGCTGACTGGGGGCAGAAGTTTGCAGGTAAAGGGACAGCTGGAAAATGGGAAGCTTTCAGAAATGAGATAACGAGAATCCAGAGAAAGTATATTCCTGTCAGGGTGAATGGAAGGGCTGGTAGGTATAAGGAATGCTAAAGAAATTGAGGGTTTGGTTAAGAAAAAAAAGGAAGCATATGTCAGGTATAGACAGGATAGATCGCGTGAATCCTTAGAAGAGTATAAAGAAAGTAGGAGTATACTTAAGAGGGAAATCAGGAGGGCAAAAAGGGGACATGAGATAGCTTTGGCAAATAGAATTAAGGAGAATCCAAAGAGTTTTTACAAATACATAAAGAACAAAAGGGTAACTAGGGAGAGTATAGGGCCCTCAAAGATCAGCAAGGCGGCCTTTGTGTGGAGCCGCAGAAAATGGGGGAGATACTAAATGAGTATTTTGCATCAGTATTTACTGTGGAAAAGGATATGGAAGATATAGACTGTAGGGAAATAGATGGTGGCATCTTGCAAAATGCCCAGATTACAGAGGAGGAAGTGTTGGAGGTCTTGAAACGAGTAAAAAGGTGGATAAATCCCCAGGGCCTGATCAGGTGTATCTTGGAACTCTGTAGGAAGCTAGAGAAGTGATTGCTGGGCCTCTTGCTGAGATATTTGTATCATCGATACTCACAGGCGAGATGCCGGAAGACTAGAGGTTGGCTAACATGGTGCCACTGTTTAAGAAGGGTAGTAAGGACAAGCTAGGGAAGTATAGACCAGTGAGCCTGACCTCGGTGGTGGGCACGTTGTTGGAAGGAATCCTGAGGGACAGGATGTACATGTATTTGGAAAGGCAAGGACTGATTAGGGATAGTCAACATGGCTTTGTGCATGGGAAATCCTGTCTCACAAACTTGATTGAGTTTTTTGAGGAAGTCACAAAGAGGATTGATGAAGGCAGAGCGATAGATGTGATCTATATGGACTTCAGTAAGGCGATCGACAAGATTCCCCTTGGGAGACTGATTAGCAAGGTTAGATCTCACGGAATACAGGGAGAACTAACCATTTGGATGCAGAACTGACTCAAAGGTAGAAGACAGAGGGTGGTAGTGAAGGGTTGTTTTTCAGACTGGAGGCCTGCGACCAGTGGAGTGCCACAAGGATCGGTGCTGGGTCCTCTACTTTTTGTCATTTACATAAATGATTTGGATGCGAGCATAAGAGGTACAGTTAGTAAGTTTGCAGATGACACCAAAATTGGAGGTGTAATGGACAGCGAAGGAGGTTACCTCAGATTACAACAGGATCTTGACCAGATGGGCCAATGGGCTGAGAAGTGGCAGATGGAGTTTAATTCAGATAAATGAGAGGTGCTGCATTTTGGGAAAGCAAATCTTAGCAGGACTTATACACTTAATGGTAAGGTCCTCGGGCGTGTTGCTGAACAATGAGACCTTGGAGTGCAGGTTCATAACTCCTTGAAAGTGGAGTCGCAAGTAGACAAGATAGTGAAAGCGGCATTTGGTATGCTGTCCTTTATTGGTCAGAGTATTGAATACAGGAATTGGGAGGTCATGTTGTGGCTATACAGGACATTGGTTAGGCCACTGTTGGAATATTGCGTGCAATTCTGGTCTCCTTCCTATTTGAACGATGTCGTGAAACTTGAAAGGGTTCAGAAAAGATTTACAAGGATGTTGCCAGAGTTGGAGGATTTGAGCTATAGGGAGAGGCTGAACAGGCTGGGGCTGTTTTCCCTGGACCATTGGAGGCTGTGGGGGCGACCTTGTAGAGGTTTACAAAATTGAGGGGCATGGATAGGATAAATAGGCAAAGTCTTTTCCCTGGGGTCGGGAAGTCCAGAACTAGATGGCATAAGTTTAGGGTGAGAGGGGAAAGATATAAAAGGACTAAAGGGGCAACCTTTTCACACAGAGGGTGGTACGGGTATGGAATGAGCTGCCAGAGGATGTGGTGGAGGCTGGTACAATTGCAACATTTAAGAGGCATTTGGATGGGTATATGAATAGGAAGGGTTTGGAGGGATATGGGCCGGGTGCTGGCAGGTGGGACTAGATTGGGTTGGGATATCTGGTGGGCATGGACAGGTTGGACAGAAGGGTCTGTTTCCGTGCTGTACATCTCTATGACTCTAACCAGCACAGTCAAAAAAATGGGGATGAAGGTATTCCCTCATCAATAATTATATTATCATCTCATTAAATGGTGTGAGACGAATGTTGATATCAAGTTTTATCCACTCAATGTCAACATTCCAACTGCCACATCTAATGAGAATGCTACAATAATTATCCAGGTGAACTGGTCCCAACATAAATCATGCTCATAAGTGCTCATCAGCTGGCAGTGATGGTTAACTAACAATTTAACCAATGGTGGTATCTCTACCCAGAACGGTCTTGGCTTCATCCACATTTGCACATGTGATGTTCCATTGTGGCACGAAGGTCAGAACTCTGGATGGGGAACCCCGACTGATCATCTCCTTAGTCAGAACCGCCTTTCATTAACCGAAAGTATTAACATGTACAGGACAAAGATCAGTCATGATCTTACTCAATTCAAATGACTTAATGGCCTAGTCTTGATTCCCTGGTTATGGAGGAACTGTAGAGGAATTGTGACATTCCTATCACCAGATTCTTGACAGTGAGTACAAATAAGGGTGCTAATGATACGCAACAGATCAACTTACTGTGGAAGCTTCCATTGGATGCTGGATTTTCCGTATCTTTTTTATGCGCTTTACAATAAATTCTAAAGCAAAATCAAAGAACATAAAACAAAAGTCAGGGTGAAAGAAAACTGCAATAAGTAATAACCAAATAAATATTAACTCTCATAGCCATGATGAAGATTTATAACATAATCCTATTATTTGGAAACATGGATTATTAAAGATCTGTGAAGATGGTTTTTTTTAATAAAAAAAGGGTCACAAACCTTTTTTTTAAAGCAGTGGGTCAAATAGCATTTTAAAGTTATCACTTGACTTAAGCTAAATGACTAGGTCAGTTACCTAGTGAGATAATAGCTGAAATTTTGACTAAGTTGAGCTTTGACAAACTCTAAGAAAGAAGCCAGAAGCAGGTTATGTTGAAAAGAAAAGTCTACATCAGTAGCAGCCTCAAAAGGAGTCAAGTTCAGAGGAAGTTCACCAAGTTAGTCTGTGTCCCTCAGCTAAAGATGAAAACGATCACATCCGGTGACCGTGATGAAAATCAGTGAAAGGAAATGCTCGTGACCTTTGTGTTTGAGTAAGAAATTGAAGAGTGAAGACAGAAGTGATACCTCACCACAATTGAGCATCTGTAACGGATATTTTTGGGAAACAAATATTTTCCTTTTTTTGTGGAATAAACTTGTGTCATTTTGTTAATTAAAAGTACACTAGCAGACTCATGTGAATATATCAGCGACAGTCGACTATTGCCACCAAATTGTAAACCAAGCTTCTCTCCGGAATCTGACTTGTTTCAGTATTATCATCATCTAAGGTTATAACACATCACAACAGCATTTACTCATGCCTGTTATCAAAATAGCTCTGATGGTGTAGAGTTGGGTCTCCAGCATACTTGATTTATAGTCAGTGATCACTTCCCAATCTCAGCCAGTTTTTCAGTGGAAGAGAGGTCTAATGCAGAAGTAAATCTTCTTCTCCTTAGTCAGAACTGTCTTTTGTTAACCAAAACTATTAACGTGTAGGGGACAAATTGTCAGGTCAAAGATCAGTCATGATCTTACTCAATTGTGCAACAAGTTCAAATGCTTAATGGCCTAGTCTTGATTCTCCAGTAAGAGGGGAACGGTAAGCAAGAGGACATCATCACAAGCCTTCATTGCAGACTTCCTTTCAGCTAGTTGGAAATTATCACAGCGAAGAGTAAGCCATCTAGGATGGTGAAGAAAGAGATCAACTAGAGTTAAGTTTTCCAGGTCTTGTTCCCTGATTTTGTTGATGTGGCAGTAAAATATGATTGAGAGGATAGTGGTATGTTATTAGGTACTTGAAAGGTTTAGGTTGTGAAGTCTGGAGATGGGGACAATGGAAATTCCTAAAGCCTTGCAAGAGGCGTTGTGAAACAGGAAGATATACTTTATAATAGGAAAAATGATTAATGAATTGTACAAGATAGGATCAGTATAAATCCCCGATGAGTATTTTACAGACACAAATGTTTATATTTTAAGCCATTGCCACAGAAAAGTTAGGTTGGGATAAAGAAATGATGGAGGAAATTACAGCAATGACAAAACTTTGATCCAATATCTTAAAGAATGACAAATCTATTTCCCTTTTTGGGAACATTACTGACTGATAAACATCTAAATCAGTTCTAATCCTGGAAAAAGCTTGTGACTGCAATGGACCTTTGCAGAAACCTTCCATGTATTTGAGTTAATCCCTGTGTTTGAATGGTGAGGCTTAAGGGAAGTTAAGCATTCTTTCTATCAAACGGTGGTAAGTAAGAAACTGGTCATTAGTGACTTGTGTTAGAGTCACCAAAACACCAGTAGCAATGCTGAAGTGCTTATTGAAGGAGGGTGACCAATTTGGGAGGTACTCATGGGTTGTTGGATATGTGTTTTTTTAAAGTGGAGTCAATGAAACACTAGAACAATGGAACATAGGTAATTATACGTTCCATGGCTATAATTTGGGTTGATTTGGGACTAGCTCCTTCAAAGAAAAACAGTTCCTCAGATAATGAAGTAGTCAATACCTGCATGCAGCAAGAGCTGGACAAAGTTGGTAAGTGACAAGGAAACTTCACCCCACACAAATGCAAAATAACAAACATCCCCAGCAAGAATTAACTGAACAACCTCCTCAGTCAGAAGTGCAATTGTGACAACACTCAACAGCACCTAGGAAAAAGGAGACCTTGACTGGAAACCGATTCTACCACCTTAAACATGCATTGCCACTAATTCTTGTAGCAGCAATCTGTACCATCAATAACATGGCAAGCAGCAACCTACCAAGGCTCCTTTAACAGTATCTTCCAAAGACTGGAATTCCATCACCTAGAGAGAGCGCTAATTTTTACATGGACATTCACTTCACCAGGTGAACCTCAGCATTACCTCGCTTGAACCTCCAGAATTGCTAATTCATCACACTGTTTATCCCATATCACTGACTGAACAAACATTGGGAAAACTTGAAGTGTTGTTTTTGCTCCTCACTCCAAACTCCATTCCCTAGCAATCAAATCCATTCCTCTCCCCAGCAACATTGAGAATTTTAACCAGTTTGACAACAGCACTGATGTCTTTTCTGATCCCAAGATGTGATTCCGATCTCATATTCAGATCCAAGCTGGCAATGGAGTAGGACTCCTCAGCTGGAGTTCTCTTTTGTGTTGTTTTTCCTTCTTTCTTCTCAGTGATGTCCCAAACTCCCAGCTTCAGCGTGGACTTGTACTCTTGGCTTCAACATGGATCCGGCATGGCAACCTCTCAACCTGGCATGGCTGTCTTGCACCCTGATGAGGTGGCCTCTCAGCCTGGTGTTGCTGTCTCCTGCCCTGATGAAGCGGTCTCCCGGCCTGGCTTGGCCTCAGTGTAGACTTTCAGCCATGAGATGGCTGTAGAACAGTCTCTTGGCCTTGAGGTGAAACATGGCCCGGTCTGGAGTCAACACCCTGCACAACTAGAGGTTACATGCTGGCATGGATTGGGTTGGAAGGAGTTATTCTGAATTTTTTACTACTTTAATTTTCTAATTTATTTTTATGATCTGTAATGCTGGACTTTTTAATTTCTTTATTTTTCTAATCTTTTTCCTTTAGAATTTGTATTTAAGAATCTGCACCTCGGTACCTCTGTACCTAAGATGGTGACATAAAGTGGCGTCTTGTAAACTTTTCACTGCTTTCAGGTGAGTACATGTGACAATGAAGCTAATTCTAACATCCAATCCATCACCAAGACTGTATTTCCACCTCCATAACATCATCCATATTTATTATCTCAATGCATTCCTAGCTGGTCTCCCACAGTCTATCATCCATAAAACTGAAATAATCTAAAACTTGTCTGCCCATATCTTAATGTGCTGAAAATGTGTTGCTGGAAAAGCGCAGCAGGTCAGGCAGCATCTAAGGAACAGGAGAATCGGCGTTTCGGGCATAAGCCCTTCTTCAGCCCTGAAGAAGGGCTTATGCCCGAAACGTCGATTCTCCTGTTCCTTGGATACTGCCTGACCTGCTGCGCTTTTCCAGCAACACATTTTCAGCTCTGATCTCCAGCATCTGCAGACCTCACTTTCTCCCCATATCTTAATGTGCAGCAAGTTATGTCCCTACATCCCAATAGTTTACTGATGGACAGTCGATCCTGTAAAACCAGACATTGATTTGAAAAGTCAAATCCTACTTTTCAAGTTTCTCATCGTCTTGTCCTTCCCTACTCTTTTAAATCTTCTTCAGCTCCACAATCCTCCAAGATACCCGTGACCACAAATTTTGGCTTTGTGATTAAACTACTGTAATTCTGTCACCATTAGTAGCCATGCCTTAAGTTACCTATTCCTCTAGCTTTGGAATACTCTCTGGAAACACAAGAATACAAGATTTAGGGAGGTGCCAACTAATCGCTCATTTCAGAAAAGAAAGTCCCTTGGTTGAGTTCTTGGTGAAACATTTTTGTTCTTTAGAAGGGGTGATTGAAGAAACACCTCAGGATTGTATTTCCTAAGCAAGTCTTGCTGACAGACTTCACAAGAGACAATTGTGCATAATTAGTGACGACCACACGTCACGACATCATAGCAACAAACTTCAAAATAGTCTGTACACTTCTCTTTTGCCTTCAAGAAGAACTCAATGGCTAACATGATTATATTCAGTAAACTAAACTCTAGAGAAACGTGCTTTTAGAGTCATAGAGGTGTACAGCATGGAAACAGACCCTTCAGTCCAACCCCTCCATGCCAACCAGATATCCCAACCCAGTCTAGTCCTACCTGCCTGCACCCAGCCCATATCCCTCCAAACCCTTCCTATTCATATACCCATCCAAATGCCTCTTAAATATTGCAATTGTACCAGCCTCCACCACTTCCTCTGGCAGCTCATTCCATACCCATACCACCCTCTGAGTGGAAAAAGTTGCCCCTTGGGTCTTTTATATCTTTCCCCTCTCACCCTAAACCTATGCCCTCTAGTTCTGGACTTCCCGACCCCAGGGAAAAGACTTTGTCTATTTGTCCTTTCCATGCCCCTCAATTTTATAAACCTCTATAAGGTCACCTCTCAGCCTCCGATGCTCCAGGGAAAATAGCCCCAGCCTGTTCAGCCTCTCCCTATAGCTCAAATCCTCCAACTCTGGGAACATCCTTGTAAATCTTTTCTGAATCCTTTCAAGTTTCACAACATCTTTCCGATAGGAAGGAGATGAGAATTACATGCAATATTCCAACAGTGGCCTTACCAACGTCCTGTACAGCCGCAACATGACCTCCCAACTCCTGTACTCAATACTCTGACCAATCAAAGAAAGCATACCAAACACCTTCTTCACTATCCTATCTACCTGCGACTCCACTTTCAAGGAGCTATGAACCTGCACTCCAAGGTCTCATTGTTCAGCAACACTCCCCAGGACCTTACCATTAAGTGTATAAGTCCTGCTAAGATTTGCTTTCCCAAAATGCAGCATCTCACATTTATCCAAATTAAACTCCACCTGCCACTTCTCAGTCCATTGACCCATCTGGTCAAGATCCTGTTGTAATCTGAGGGAACCCTCTTCACTGTCCACTACACCTCAAATTTTGGTGTCATCTGCAAACTTACTAACTGTACCTCTTATGCTCGCATCCAAATAATTTATATAAATGACAAAAAGTACAGGAACCAGCACCGATCCTTGTGGCACTCCACTGGTCACAGTCCTCCAGCCTGAAAAACAACTTTCCATCACCACCACCCTCTGTCTTCTACCTTTGAGTCAGTTCTGTATCCAAATGGCTAGTCCTGTATTCCGTAAGATCTAACCTTGCTAATCAGTTTCCCATGGAGAACCTTGTCAAACGCCTTACTGAAGTCCATATAGGTCACATTTACTGCTCTGCCCTCATCAATTCTCTTCATTACTTCTTCAAAAAACTCAATGAAGTTGAGAGACATGATTTCCCCACACACAAAGCCATATTGACTATCCTTAATCAGTCCTTGCCTTTCCAAATACATGTACATCCTGTCCCTCAGGATTCCCTCCAACAACTTGCCCACCACTGATGTCAGGCTCACTAGTCTATACTTCCCTGGCTTTCCTTACCACCCTTCTTAAACAGTGGCACCACACTTGCCTCCAGTCTTCCGGCACCTCAGCTGTGACTATCGATGATACAAATCTCTCAGCAAGAGGCCCAGCAATCACTTCTCTCGCTTCCCACAGAGTTCTAGAGTACACCTGATCAGTTCCTGGGATTTATCTATCTTTACCTGTTTCAAGACATCCAGCACTTCCTCCTCTGTAATCTGGACATTTTGCAAGATGTCACCATCTATTTCCGTACAGTCTATATCTTCCATATCCTTTTCCACTGTTAATACTGATACTAAATGAGTATTTTGCATCTCCACCATTTTCTGCGGCTCCACACAAAGGCCGCCTTGCTGATCTTTGAGGGGCCCTATTCTCTCCCTAGTTACCCTTTTGTCCTTAATGTGTTTGTAAAAACCCTTTGGATTCACTGTAATTCTATTTGCAAAAGCTATCTCATGTCCCCTTTTTGCCCTACTGATTTCCCTCTTAAGTATACCCCTACTTCCTTTATACTCTTCTAAGGATTCACTCGATCTATCCTGTCTATACCTGACATATGCTTCCTTCTTTTTCTTAACCAAATCCTCAATTTCTTTAGTCATCCAGCATTCCTTATATCTACCAGCCTTCCCTTTCACCCTAACAGGAATACACTTTCTCTGGATTCTCGTTATTTCTGAAGGCTTCCCATTTTCCAAGTCTACCTTTCTCCTGAAGAGAGACTGTGTGCCTGTGTCTGTGTGTGAATATATATTACTGACTGAGTATAGTCATTGCTTCTTTAGTGACTAACTTTTGTTTAGATAATAAACCTACTTTGTGTTTGTTAAGAAACATGGCTGATAAATCTTGTCACATGTAACTGCTCATTTTGATAACTGGAGAAAGTATTTTGATTTTATTCCACTGAGTCCAGAACAACGATACACTCCTCCAGCCTCAGTTATAACACTTTCCATTATTCTTTGCAATCTTGCAAATTAAATGTTGGCCTAGCCAGCGATGACACATCTCATGAATGAAGAAAGTTTTTTTTAAACAAGAAATATCTATACCTCGAGATTTGTTCCAATGTGAAGTTCACTATAAAGTGCGGTGGTTGAGGCGACTAACAGATGCATTTAAAGGAGTCTTGATAAACACCAAAAGGGATATTTTGATTGGTTTAGAGCATGTAAGTTATTTCTTCTTTAGTTTTTTGCCTGAAGGCAAGGCCAACCCATTGTATCATGATTTCCAACACAAGGAAAGGTGGCAGCTCCTGAATCCTCCCCAAATGGAACAATGACTGAACCTCATTTTTGCGAGCAATCTGACCTGCACCAACCCACCACTCAAGTAAAGCAATTGGCTCCCCTACTCTGGGCTGCTGTGGCAAGTCACCGTTTCACTGAAGGATCAACCTGAAAATAAAATGAATTACATCTCACCAATTTCTAGTGCAACTTCTGTTCAGCTAAAGAATGACAGCACCATTTTCAAATTTTATCAAAACGTATTCCAGAGTTACCTGTAAATACCCCTATCATTGTCTTCAATAACTGCTGCCTCATCACGTACAGCACATGGATAGTGATAAGATCTTCTACACATTCTCACTTCACAACCGACAGTTGCGCCTTTCTTCCTGCATAAAAAGCACTTCTGAAATAAGAACAGAAATCAAAAAGAAATTGGAGTTTGGATGTGTAAAATTCAAAGCGCAAGACAAAATAATTTGTTTTTTTTGTATAAAGTGCAAGACACAGGTATCAGCCAATGCACAGACTATGCTAAATTGCCTTTTTCTGTTCTGTATATTCTAAGTCATCCATAATTTTTTTTGCAAATAGTTATTTTCTAAATCGACCTGTTCAGAGACATTGCTGGAGCACATGGCACTTGAAACCATGCCTCTTAGTCTTGAGGGAGGGATATTACCACTGCACCACCCGTCATGACTTCAGGTCATTCCAAAATGTTTTACAACCAATAAAGTATAAATAGCTGAAATGTAGGAAACACTGAAGCCAATTTATATATGACAAGAGCAAAGAGATAATAAATTTTTTTACAAAGTTGAATGAGTTGAATTTTTGAGCAGGCAAAGAACTTTGGACAAAGAGTTGTAAAATAATTGCAATCCTTTCTTCCTTCCTTCATGGTAGAGTACATGTGGGCCTCTCTTGTTGCTGTACTAAGGTCTGCTGCACTGTCAGGGACACAGTCTTTCTGAGGAAGACAATAAACCAAAACACTCTGTACTCAGGTGAATTCTGGATCAGTGGTGCTGGAAGAGCACAGCAATTCAGGCAGCATCCAACGAGCAGCGAAATCGACGTTTCGGGCAAAAGCCCTTCATCAGGAATAAAGGCAGAGAGCCTGAAGCGTGGAGAGCCACTCTGTACTACATCCTCAGGAGAATTCATAATCTCAACAAACAGTATTTCAATTCCATCTCAAACATCAAAAACTGTAAGTACAACAAACTTTTATCCACCCACCTCCATAACCAGCGCTCCTCAAACATTCCAGAAGATTCCCCTGGCCTCGGAAACGCCATTAGCCATGGGGGCTGATGCAGCTACCACCCCCACGCTGAATGATGATGTCACTTCCGCCCCCATCATGGCCACTCCCACAGCCACTTCCGGCCCTCACATCATCGCCGATGCCACACGCTCAGTGACTTCCGCCACCCCTACTGCCGTATCTGCCACCACTTCCGCCCCCACCAGCGCCACTCACCTGCATTCTGCTGACACGCCCCCCACAGACCCCACTGTCACTATCCCCACCCCCCAGAACCCCGAGGGGAACACTACCCCTGCTCATGCCTCCACCCCCATTCCCCCCACCATCACACCCACTCCAGGTACTGGCTCAGACTCCACTCCCAGCTCCACCCCCACACCAGATCCCAGCTCCCAGTCCTGCCAAGTTTTCACCATCCCTCCAGACCTCCCACTCACTGAGGACGAACGATCAGTCCTCAGCAAAGGACTCACCTTCATCCCCCTCCGTCCACGCATCAATGAATTTAATACACGCCGTGACATCGAACACTTCTTCCGTCACCTCCGCCTCCGAGCTTACTTTCACAATCAGGACTCCCGCCCACCTTCCGAGGACCCCTTCGCCCACCTCCAACACAGTGCATCCACCTGGATATCCCGCGCTGGCCTATTACCTGCCCTCGACCTCTTCATTTCCAACTGCCGCTGGGACATTAACCACCTCAACCTGTCGACTCCCCTCCCCCACTCCAACCTCTCACCCTCACAACGCGCAGCCCTCCAATTCCTCTGCTCTAATCCCAACCTCACCATTAAGCCAGCGGATAAAGGGGGCGCAGTGGTAGTCTGGCGCACTGACCTCTACACCGCTGAAGCCAAACGCCAACTCGAGGACACCTCTTCCTACTGCCCCCTCGACCATGACCCCACCCCCCATCACCAAACCATCATCTCCCAGACCATACAGAACCTCATCACCTCAGAAGATCTCCCACCCACAGCTTCCAACCTCATAGTCCGGGAACCCCGCAATGCCCGGTTCTACCTCCTTCCCAAGATCCACAAGCCTGACCACCCTGGCCGACCCATTGTCTCAGCATGCTCCTGCCACACTGAACTCATCTCTACCTACCTCGACACTGTCCTATCCCCCCTAGTCCAGGAACTCCCCACATACGTTCGAGACACCACCCACGCCCTCCACCTCCTCCAAGATTTCCGTTTCCCCGGCCCCCAACGCCTCATCTTCACCATGGATATCCAATCCCTCTACACCTCCATCCGCCATGACCAGGGCCTCCAAGCCCTCCGTTTTTTTCCTCTCCAGACGTCCCCAACAGTACCCTTCCACCGACACTCTCATTTGTTTGGCCGAACTGGTCCTCACCCTTAATTTCTCCTTTGAATCCTCCCACTTCCTCCAGACCAAAGGGGTAGCCATGGGCACACGTATGGGCCCCAGCTATGCCTGTCTCTTTGTTGGCTACGTAGAACAGTTGATCTTCCGTAATTACACCGGCACCACTCCCCACCTCTTCCTCCGCTACATTGATGACTGCATTGGCGCCACCTCGTGCTCCCGCGAGGAGGTTGAGCAATTCATCAACTTCACCAACACATTCCACCCTGACCTTAAATTTACCTGGACCATCTCTGACACCTCCCTCCCCTTCCTGGACCTCTCCATCTCCATTAGGGACGACCGACTTGACACTGACATTTTTTACAAACCCACCGACTCCCACAGCTACCTGGATTACACCTCTTCCCACCCTATCTCTTGCAAAAATGCCATCCCATATTCCCAATTCCTCCGCCTCCACCGTATTTGCTCCCAGGAGGACCAGTTCCACCATAGAACATACCAGATGGCCTCCTTCTTTAGAGAACGCAATTTCCCTTCCCACGGGGTTAAAGATGCCCTCCAACGCATCTCGTCCACATCCCGCACCTCCACCCTCAGACCCCACCCCTCCAACCGTAACAAGGACAGAACGCCCCTGGTGCTCACCTTCCACCCTACAAACCTCTGCATAAACCAAATCATCCGCCAACATTTCCGCCACCTCCAAAAAGACCCCACCACCAGGGATATATTTCCCTCCCCACCCCTTTCCGCCTTCTGCAAAGACCGTTCCCTTCGTGACTACCTGGTCAGGTCCACGCCCCCCTACGACCCACCCTCCCATCTTGGCACTTTCCCCTGCCACCACAGGAACTGTAAAACCTGTGCCCACACCTCCTCCCTCACCTCTATCCAAGGCCCTAAAGGAGCCTTCCACATCCATCAAAGTTTTACCTGCACATCCACTAATATCATTTATTGTATCCGTTGCTCCTGATGTGGTCTCCTCTACATTGGGGAGACTGGGCACCTCCTAGCAGAGCGCTTTAGGGAACATCTCCGAGACACCCGCACCAATCAACCAAACCGCCCCGTGGCCCATTTCAACTCCCCCTCCCACTCTGCCGAGGACATGGAGGTCCTGGGCCTCCTTCACCGCCGCTCCCTCACCACCAGACGCCTGGAGGAAGAACGCCTCATCTTCCGCCTCGGAACACTTCAACCTCAGGGCATCAATGTGGACTTCAACAGCTTCCTCATTTCCCCTTCCCCCACCTCTTCCTAGTTTCAAACTTCCAGCTCCGCACTGTCCCCTTGACTTGTCCGGACTTGTCCGACCTGCCTAGCTCCTTTTCCACCTATCCACTCCACCCTCTCCTCCCTGACCTATCACCTTCATCTCCTCCCCCACTCACCCACTGTACTCTATGCTACTCTCTCCCCACCCCCACCCTCCCCTAGCTTATCTCTCCACGCTTCAGGCTCTCTGCCTTTATTCCTTTATTCGGCTTTTGCCCGAAACGTCAATTTCGCTGCTCGTTGCATGCTGCCTGAATTGCTGTGCTCTTCCAGCACCACTGATCCAGAATCTAGTTTCCAGCATCTGCAGTTATTGTTTTTACCCTCAGGTGAATGACAAGATCTGATACAAGTATCCTGAAGAACAACACTAGAGTTCTTCCTATCCTGGGCTGTGTTTACTCTTCAACCAACAATGCAAACAAAAAAGTCTGATCATTTGTATGATCATTATCATATTGCTGTTTGTTGAAACTTGCTATGTGCAAACTGGCTGCTATTTTAACTATATGATAATGAGCTGAGATGAATGACCTCCAGCAACCACAACTATCTTCCCATGTGCCAGGTGTGACTTCAAACAATGGAGAGTTTGCCTCTGATTCCAGTTTTGCTAGAGCTCGTTGATGAAGCATTCAGTCCAATGCAGACTTAACGCCAAAGGTTATCACTCTCACCTCTTGAATTCAGCTCTTTTGTCCATGTTTGAATCAAGGCTGCAATGAGGTCAGGAGCTGAGTGACCCTGGTGGAACCTGAATTGACTATCAATAAAGGAGGTAATTGCTAAGCAAGTGCCGCTTGATTGCATCGTTGATTACACCTTCCATCACATTACTGATAATCGAGAGTAGATTAATGGGGCGATAGTTGACTAGGTTACATTTGTTCTCTTTTCTCTGTATAGGATATCCCTGAGCAATTCTTGATATTACTGAATAGATACCAGTGCTGTCGCTGGACTGGAACATCTTGGTCAGGGTAGTGGCACGTTCTAGGGACTTTTTCAGTACTATTGCTTGAATGTTTTCACAGCACATAGCCTTTACCTTATACAGGCCCTCGAACCATTTCTTGATATCATGTGTATTTAACTGAATTGGCTGAAGATTGACATCTGTGACACTGGGAACCACTGGATCACCCATTCTGCACTTCTGGCTGAATATTGTTGCAAATACTTCAGCCTTGCCCTTTGCATGTGTGTGCTCAGCTCTTCCATCATTGAGGATGAAGGTATTTGTACAGTCTCCTCCAGTCAAATTTGTGAATTATCCACTGCCATTCATGTCTAGATGTGGCAAGACTACAGGGATTAGATCTGACTCACTATTTGTTGTGTCATTTAGCTCTGTCAATTACTTGCCTCTTTTGCTGTTTGGCATGCAAGTAGTCCTGTTTGGTAGATTGACCAG
The DNA here is from genome assembly GCF_037043375.1 of Chiloscyllium plagiosum. Classification (NCBI taxonomy): domain Eukaryota; kingdom Metazoa; phylum Chordata; class Chondrichthyes; order Orectolobiformes; family Hemiscylliidae; genus Chiloscyllium; species Chiloscyllium plagiosum. The sequence continues at coordinate 86,980,566 of NW_028270150.1, forward strand.
GTTGACACCTCATTCTTAGATATGTCTGGTGTTGCTTGCTTCTGCCATGCCCTCCTGCATGTTTCATTGAACTACAGCTGTTCTTGCTTTGATGGTAATCTTTTTAGATTACGTACAGTGTGGAAACAGGCCCTTCAGCCCAACAGGTCCACACCGACCCACCGAAGCGCAACCCACTCAGACCCATCCCCCTACATTTACCCCTTCACCTAACACTACGGGCAATTTAGCATGGCCAATTCACCTAACCTGCACATTTTTGGATTGTGGGAGGAAACCGGAGCACCCGGAGGAAACCCACGCAGACACGGGGAGAATGTGCAAACTCCACACAGAGAGTCGCCCGAGGTGGGAATTGAACCCGGTCTCTGGCACTGTAAGGAAGCAGTGCTAACCACTGTGCCGCCCATTAATGGGAGTGTGGGGAATATGCCGTGCCATGAGGTTGCAGATTATGTTGGAGTATGATTCTGCTGGTTTTGATGGCCCACAGCTTCTCAGGGATTGAGAGTCTTGAGGGATAGATCTGTTCAAATATGGAAATTTGCCCTGGGATGTACTCTAAACAAAAGGCAGGACAAATCCAAACCTTTCCTGATGAAGAACTTAATCTTGAAATGTCGACTCTCCTGCTCCTTGAATATTGCCTGATCGGCTGTGATTTTCCAGCACCACACTTTTTGACTCTGATCTGCAGTCCTCACTTTCTCCAAATCCAACCCAGCTAATTACCGCTCCAACAGTTTACTCTTGATCGTGAGTAAAGTGATGGAAGGGGGTCATCAAAAGTGCGATCAAGCAGCACCTACTCAGTGAAAATCTGCTCAATGACTCCCAGTTTGGGTTCCCCATGGCCACACTCCTGACCTCATTACAGCCACGGTTCAAACATGGACAAACATCTCAACTCCAAAGGGGAGACAAGAGTACCTGCCCTTGACATCAAGGCAGCATTTGACAGAGTGTGGCATCAAGGAGCCCTAGCAAAAGGTTATCAGAGCAAACTCTCCACTGGTTAGAGTCATACCTGACACATAGGAAAACGGTTGTAATTGCTAGAAGTCAAGCATCTCGGCTTTGGACAGCTCTACAGGATTAGTCATGGTAATGTCAAAATCCCATTCATCTTCAGCTGTTTCATCAATGACCTTCCTTCCATCATAAGGTCAGAAGTGGAGATGTTCACCAAAGATAGCAGAAAGTTTAGCATCATGCGCGACCCATCAGGTACTGAAATGGTCCATGACTAAATACAGCAAGACCTGGATCATATTCAGGCTTGGGCTGAAAAATGACAAGTAATATTTGCATCATGCCAATGCCAGGGAATGGCAATCTCCAACAAGAGAATCTAACCACTGGCCCTCACTAGACATTCAATGGTGCCACCATCATTGAATCCCTCACTATCAACATCCTGGGGATTACCATTGTCCAAAAACTAAATTGAAATGGCTACAATGGCTACAAGAGGAGGTCAGAGAGTATGAAACCTCCAGCAAGTCACTCACCTCCCAATTCCCCAAAGAATGTCCATCATCTACAAGGCCCAAGTCATGAACGTGATAGAATACTCCTCAATTATTCAGTTCCAATAAACTCAAAGAGCTTAACACCATCCAGGACAAAGCAGCACGCTTGACTGGCACCACATCCACATTACAACATCTAAAAAAGTATCTAGATGCGTATATGAATAGGAAGAGTTTGGACAGATATGGACCAACTGCTGACAATGGGATTAGGTCAGATCAAAATGTCTAGTCAAAGCAGATGTGTTGAACCAAAGGGCCTGTTTCTGTGCTGTATGACTATGACTACAGCAGATCGTGAAGATAACTTACCACCTCTGTCTTCAGACAATTAGGAATAGGCAATGATGCCCATTTTACATGAACAAATGAACACTACTTGCCACTCATCAGACCAAGCTATGATGTTATGCAGATCTTGCTGAAATACAGCCTGTCTGGAATATGAGTACATTTAGCACAGATGGCATTAGGATTCAAAAATGTTAGTTTTATTTATAAATGCTTTCTTACTGAAGCCTTACCAACTTGCTTCCTCTTTTAATTTCTTTTTCGATATCTTCAACAAGAAATCCACCGAAATCTTCAAAATTTGAATTGTGGTTGACAAGGTTTGAAGAAAAAAGCTGAAAAAAAAGAGAGAAATACAATGTAAATATATCACAGATACTCCAACATTTGTTTCTATTTTCTTACAGCTTCAAAAGCTGGCTTGTAGATCCATGGGTGCAGACTGCTTTCTGCCACATCACTCCAGTGGCCATGTTACATTGCTGAATAGAACTGACGAATACTTGCAGATTTTGGTGTGGAATAGAGCGATGCCAGTTATACAGACAGCTACAATCAGTGTACTGCAACCAAGGGGTAAGAACCTCGAAACATTTCACCTTCATCACTTGACTGTGGCCATTGCTCCTGGTTAAGATGTTTTAACAAGTAATAATAATTGAAAAGAGTTTCTGTTCCCAAATTGAAGGCCTAAAAAATATGCAGCAGCACTCAGACAATATCACATTCCTTTTGAATGTGGAAATGTGCGTGAGATCCTTTCTGGAACTACTGTCTTCTGATATAACGCAAAATATCCATTCCTGTGCGATTCCATGTTATAAAAAAATCACGTAATAACAGCACCATTTAAACCAATGGGACTAGAATCACATTACAGCCAATATAAATAAGGAAAGTTGCGTTCTACAAATAATAGTTTAAATTATTTAATCACATTATAGCAAATTTGTGTTGAAGAAATACGTGTTATAGCAGAACTGACAATATAAACTAAAATGGACATTGGACTGCAATAACTGAAAGGAAAGTTTAACAATTTGAAAATCCAGTAATGGGCATTGCTTAGCTGTAAAATATATTATTGCCTTTTAGAAACAATAAGAGGGAGACTTTGAGACTGAGTATGAACCAGAATCTTTTTCATTTAGGTCTCTGCCTAACAACAGCCCTCTGGTTTAACTGAGAGCTGCATAGTGGAAAAAAACAGGCAGAGCCGGCAGACAGGAAGCATCCACTTCTCTTCTTCCCACTCCCACCCACACCCAGCCCCCAACATTCTCTCATGGGTAATAGGACCGTAAAACCAAGAAAGCTTAAAAAAAACACATTCATCCAAGATAGCCAATTAAATTAATCTGGTCAACCATCAAATCAAAGAGCAACTATCGCCATACAGAGAAGAGTATATCATTGCAAAAATCAAAAGGTTTCACAAAAACAACTCCCCTTCCCCCCCCCCCCCCCACCCCCCACTGTGGTTTGGACTTTTGATCTTTGCTCATCCTAACAATATTCTTTTTCCACCCACAGCATATGTGGTAAACCATTTGTCTTAAATGGTCATTGAGTGCATGTGCGTTCTGGATTTTGAAGGGGTATGGTGTAAGTTACATAAATTAGGAATCCTTTATTTTCTTGTTGACGTTCAATATATTACACTAAACAGATTATTTTTCTGTTACTGAAGGAATCTGATGTGGATACCCTGTGACCAGAAGAAAAGCCAGTCGGGTAAACTGGCCATTGGGATTTATGCATTTTGTCATTGCTTGTGAAACAGTCAGGCATGAGTATTAGCACACACTTTCCAGCTAAGTCACAGCAAATGTACTTCTGATATTGTAATGAATGTAACATTTCCTTCTTAAATAGGTGTTAAAAAAGTGCCAGTCCCGGATCCACTTAGTCTTCAGAAGGCCATCTTTCTATGCCAGGAATCCATCTGATTAACCTCAGATGACTGATTGATTTATTGTTTGTTTTATTGTTGTCACAAAAGTACTGAGATACAGTGAAAAGTGTTGCTTTGCATGCTAGACAGGTAAATCATACCATATATGAAGTGCATTAGGGTGACAGAACAGAGTGCAGAACAGTGCTGCAGCCACAGAGAAGGTGCAGAGACCAAGAGAGAGAGAGAAACAGAAAGATCAGAATTAACGCTCGAGAGGTCCATTCAAAAGTATGATAATAGCAGGGAAGAAGCTATTCTTGAATCTATTTGTATGTGTACATGAGCTTTTGTATCTTCTGCCCAAAAAAAGGGTAGAAGAGAGTATAACTGGAGTGGGAGGGGTCTTTGATTAAAGACCGAAAGAACTGCTGATGCTGTAAATCAGACACAAGAACTGAGAACCTCCTCAGAAGTGAGGGTGGGTCACATGGTCTGAATTGTTCATCCTGATTTATCTTCACAAGTGCGGCCAGTCTTGCTGAGGTTTCCCAGGAATTTCTGTTTTTGGGTCTTTGATTATGATGGTTGCTTTCTGGAAGTTGCACTCCCTCCATAGCCAGTACATCCTAAACAGCACACAATACTCCAGGAGTGATTTAACCAAGGCCTGTCCAATTGCAGGAATGATTGATGTGCCAGTGTCGGACTGGGGTGTACAAAGTTAAAAATCATACAACACCAGGTTATAGTCCAACAGGTTTAGTTGAAAGTACAAGTTTTTGGAGCACTGCTCCTTCATCAGGCAGCTAGTGCAGTAGGATCATAGGACACAATGTATAGCAAAAGATCATAGTATCATACAACTGATGCGATATATTGAACAAACCTAGATTTGCGGATACATTCTATTTTGTTCAAAAAGCACAATCTGCAGGCAGTCAATATTTTTTATAATCCATATAACATTTTATAAATTCCTACTTTGGAAACAGAACCAATCTAACTCAAGATTGAAATGCATACAGATTCTAACCTCACATCTTTAATGCAATGTCTGAGATGAGATGCCACTTATTAAAATATAAAACCTTCAATTATCTCAGGAATACGACTCGAAACAAGTTCTGGGATTTACATACTAATAAATCGAAACCTATCTTAAATAACAAAAGACTTCACAACAATCGAGGTTAGTTCCATATATCGCATCAATTGTATGACACTATCTTTAGCTGTAAATTGTGTCCTGTGATCCCACTCCCGATACGAAGCAGCGCTCCGAAAGATTGTACTTTCAAACAAATGTAGGAAAACACCCCTGCTCCCTAATGGTGAATGCAGTGAACTTATTCCCTCCGCTGGCTTTTACCAGTTCTCTACCACGGTGTCAAAATATCCCACATATTAAATTCCTGAACTCCGCCCGCTTGATATAAACGGAACACAAGTCCGTGATTGAATCCAAAGTTACAATAAAATCATAAGTCAAGGAAATTGAAAGCGAAGGAAAATTAATCAGAAGACCCCGAATAAAAAAAAAATCAGATAATAAAATGGAGACAAGTTGAGGTCCTGTCATTGCTAAAGCAAACGAGAGCTTCCAAGTCCGTTGTTACTCTCCACCTACCATGCAGTTCTGATGTGCAGCGATTCGGCCATCGGTGAATAATCTTCCAGTTTCTCGGCTTTGTCCTGATCTGAGGCAAAGGCCACAGTCGCTCATCTTCGCGTCGGTTCAACGCGGGACCCTTGAAGCAGACGTCAGCTTGCCGTGCAAAAACAGAAACTGACAAGAAATCCGTCTCTCTCTCGGAGGAATGTTACTCGGGGCTGACGAGGAAAGCGAGAGACCTCCTCCAACCCACGGCCTTAAGTAGTTTCGTTTTACCAGAAGTCACTCACAACCGAGAAAGGGGGACCCATGAAAGCTCTATTGCAACTGGCACCACGCAAACGAAATAAATATTGCGTCAGGGCAGAATATTTCCTGCTCGTTTTTGCACGTCAATACACCCTCTTATTCTGAACGCTCGTTCTTTTCAAAATAAGGTACATCACAAGGACTCACTGTCGAATGCATTCCCATTATCTTCACGTAACTGAATTTTTCTATTTTCTCAGGCAAGCAAACAATTCGACAACTTTCGGTTTGATATTAAATTAGAAATTTTTCAGACAAATCCTGAGTCATAGTATTCACCAGTCCTTCAGTGCACACACTTAAGAAATAAATGTACACAGAAAGAAAGGCAGAAATTTGGAACGCTCATGAACTGTCCATCACGTCTCCTGCTGCCACATATGCTCTGATAGTTCATCGTGGTGACTTGGTAACGATTGCACTGAGTGCAAATTACTGAGATGAGATTCACTCTCATTTGCATGTTGGAGTCTGCAACTACAGTAATAGGCTCCAACGTCCTTTTCAATTCAAATTACTAATTACGAATCCCTCCCTTTCCTACCAACTATCATTGATGTGTATGTAAGATTTGGGGATCAAAAATCAATGGAGGTGTTATAAACACATCTTTCTTGGCCATCAAGGGCTAGGGTACAACTCAAATTAAGAGCTTCTGTCAGAGACAGAAATGCTATCTATTGGACCACAGCATCTGTTCTTGAGGCAGTGAGGAGGTACTACTCAAATCCACCTCTACCACAGTTCGAAAGTTGTCATTGGACTTGAAAAGTTAACTGTGGCTCTCTTCTAAGATACTAGCAGATCTGACTTTCTGCAGTATTTTCTGTTTCTACTGGAATCTGAGTCGGAGTGGAAATCGATCGCACCAACTATTATTGACAATCCAAGGTTGGTGGAAAGCAGTTTGGGCTTTGCATGACGGTCAGTCCACTCACCACAAATATCACAGTTGGTTTCCAGATATGTTTTTGCTTAATTCCACAATGCAGTGTCAGTTCACAGGGAAACAAACTATTCAGTATGGTCTCCATTACATCAGAGAATCGTTTCTCGGCCTTTTGGCTTGGAATATGTGTAGTTCCTGAGGACCAGAGGAAGAGATTCTGCTCGAGTGCTGTCGGTTCGACGCAGCGGACGTGTGCTGGTGGGGGAGAACCACGGGGATCGTGTTGCGAGTTGTCGGAGCTGCTGGAGACCATCGCTGGGTCGTGATTGGACGTTGGAGGATCGTTTGGTTGTGCTGACCTGCTCTTGGTGGATCTTTATGCTGGCTTCGGCCTAACGCCAATTCAGGTACCAGCCAACCTCAGAGCTATGGCCTCAGCAGCTGCTCGCAGACCTGGCCAGGGCATTCGCAACACAGTCAGGGTGACTGTGAAGAAGGTGGAGGAGCACACACCGGTCAATCGGACGGTGGTCTGGAGAAGATTTTGCTGAAATGCTGCGGGTTTGAAGCAGTGGATGTGTACTGCCTGCAGGATTTCCCTGCAGCAGGCTATTTCGATGTGACCTTCAGGAGTGTGAAGAATTGCGAGCAGCTCCTGAAGGTCTTCAAGGAGAAGGAAGGGGAACCTCTGTTCTCCATCTTGTCGGCGGTCCCATTGTGTGTGCTTCCTGCGCAAAGGAGTCGGGTTGTAACAATCCAGATGTACAACCCTCACGTCCCAGCAGCAGATGTCCTGACCTTCTTGAGAAGATACGACCAGGTCGAGGGAGAGAGTACTGATGTGATCGATCCTTTCAGGATCTGGACAGCAAATGACAGGTCAGGGTAACCCTGAGGGTCGATGCCAGTGGGAACATCCTCCACCCACCCTCCAGCTTTGCCATCAGAGGAAGCAGAGGTTACCTGACATACGCAGGGCAGCCAAAAGTGTGCCGAACCTGCGGGAGATCAGGCCACATGGCGGCGGATTGCAAGGTAACCGTCTGCCAAAATTGCAAGCAGGAAGGCCACCTGACCAAGGAATGTAAGGAGGCCAAGAACTGTAATCTGTGCGGAGAGGCGGGCCACATGTACAAGGCCTGTCCAAGACGAGGGGCCGCCACCTACGCACAGATGGCCGGAGGTGGCAACACGAGCCGTGGACCGCCCAAGACCAGCAAGGTACCACAAAACAGCACGGGAACGGTGTCTGGAGGCAACCAGAAGGGCGGGCTGTAGCGGAGCAGACGGCAGACAGCGGGGAGGTGCAGCAGCCGATCCAAGCTCCTGCAAGACAGACAGAGGAAATGGAAGAGAAGGGATCAAAGGAGGTAGAGGATTGGATTACTGTGAAAAGCAGGAAGAGGAAACCTCCCAAAGCAACCCAGCGAGGGGGGAAGCGACATCTACACAAGCGACATCTACACGTCCTCTTCCGACGGTGAGGACGGGCGCAAGGAGGGTCGTCACCAGAGGAAGAGACAGAGCGCCGTGGAGAAAAAGGAGGGCAGCACCGCCCAAGCAGGAAAAGATGATCCCTCTGAGGGGACGGGTAAAGGCCTCCCCCCACCCAGTGAGAGCCAAGAGGTACCCACTGGCCCACAGCTCCAGGTAACTGGGAGCAGCGGTCCTGTGACAGCCCCGCTGTCAGATGGAGAACTGAACTATGCGGACCCTGGGCCCGACCCGAAGACACCAGAGCGGGGAAATGGCTTCAGCGTGGAGCCGGACAGCTACCTCAGCCCTGGGAGGGTCCAGCAGTTTGCCGTCACCACGGGGATGCACACAGCTACCCCAGAGGGGTAAGACCAGCAGCAAATGGACACTGTTAACCTTGTAAACTGTTAAAATGGGGTTAAAAACTGCCAGGATCAATGTGCGTAGCATTAAATCGGCTATGTGATGTGTTTCTACGATGGCCTTCCTGGCCAATGTTAAAGCCGACGTCTTGTTTCTGCAGGAGTGTGGGATACCGTACCTCAGCAGCTACAGGAGATGGTCGAGCTTGTCAGTTTGGTCGGGGGGCAACGATAGCCGTGCCTCTGGCCTGGGTATCCTGTTGAGAGGAGGCAACTTCACCATCTCCGAGATTAAGGAGGTGGTGGGCGGGCGCCTCCTCGTCGCCGACATCATGTACAGGAATGCTCCCCTGAGACTGATTAATGTGTACGCCCCAGTAGGTAAGAGTGAACGGTTGGCCGTCCTGCAGCAGCTTCCACTGTTGCTGGCTACGTCCAGGCTGGTCATTCTGGCCGGAGACTTCAACTGTATCATTGATGCAGATGGACGATCCGGCGGGGGGGGAGACAGTAAACTGGACGCCACGTCCAGAGCCCTGATGGACACAGTAAAAGATGCCAAGCTGCACGACGTCTTCAGCACCCCTGCAGACGGAGCGCAGCGTAGATACACCTGGTCACGGGCAGACGGGTCTATCCACTCAAGGATAGATTACCTGTTTGTGTCACGAACACTCTCGGTCAGATCCACCGACGTCAAGCCGGTGTTCTTCTCTGACCACTGCCTCCTGCTGGCCGACTGTCACCTACAGGATGAGCAGCGGGCTAGTAAGGGAACGTGGAAGCTGAACACAAAGCTGTTGACCCCGGGAAACATTGAGGAGCTCAAGAGGGACTACGCAGGTTGGAGAACCGTGAAGCCCCTCTTTGAGTCCCCAGCGGACTGGTGGGAAGCAGTAAAAGGGAACATCAAGAGGTTCTTCATCCTCAAAGGTGTTCAGGAGGCGAGAGAGACACGGGGAAAACTGTCCCAGCTCCAGGAAAGTATGCAGAACCTGCTCCTGCTGCAGACGATGGGGGTGGATGTCATGGAGGACCTCAAGGAGGTGAAGGGCCAGCAAGCCTCATTCTTTGCTTCGGAAGCCTCCAAGATAATCTTCCGGTCCAGGGTCCGCTCGGTGGAGCAGGACGAGATGTGCTCACGTTTCTTCTTCCAGAAGATGCACAAAGAGAGCTCTGTGCTCAGCAGCCTGAAGGAAGAAGATGGCTCGCTAATGTCATCTCAGGCTGATGTCATGAGGATCAGTCAATCCTTCTATGCCAGTCTGTATGACACGAAGCCGACTGACAGCACGGCCTCCCAGTCATTCCTGTCTTCTATCACGGAGGTCTTAGACGACAGAACACGGGAGAGGCTGGACCAGCCTCTATCTCTGGACGAGCTGACCAAGGCCCTCGAGTCCTTCGAAAAGAATAAAACTCCCGGAAGCGACGGCTTACCGGTCGAGCTCTATTCTGCTCTGTGGGACTTGATTGGCCAGGACCTGCTGGAGGTGTATGTCAGTATGCTTCGGGCAGGTACCATGAGAGAATCCATGAGGAAAGGCATCAACACCCTCATCTACAAGCGGAAGGGGGAGAGGGAGGAACTCAAAAATTGGAGACCAATCTCACTATTGAACGTGGATTACAAAATTCTGTCAAAGGTAATCGCCAACCGGGTCAGGTCTGCTCTAGGGTCGGTGATTCACCCTGACCAAACCTGTGCTGTGTCGGGCAGGAAGATCGCTGAGAGTCTCGCGCTCCTCAGGGATACGATCGCCTACGTGCAGGACAGAGGGTTGGACACCTGCCTGATCAGCCTGGACCAGGAGAAAGCCTTTGACAGGATATCACACAGGTATATGAGAGATGTTCTCTCCAAAATGGGCTTTGGGGAGGGAATCTGCAATTGGATCAGACTGCTCCACACCAACATTGTCAGTGCAGTCTCAATCAATGGGTGGGAATCAGATAACTTCCCAGTCAGATCTGGAGTCAGGCAGGGCTGCCCTCTCTCTCCTGCCTTGTTTGTGTGCTGCATAGAGCCATTTGCCGAGTTCATCAGGAAGGATGCGAGCCTGAGAGGGTGACTATTCCTGGCAGCGGGGGCCTGCAGGTTAAGGCCTCCCTGTACATGGATGACGTCGCCGTTTTCTGCTCGGATCCGCTGTCCGTGCACAGACTCATGTGCATATGTGACCAGTTCGAACGGGCCTCGGGGGCCAAGGTAAACCGAGGCAAGAGCGAGGCCATGCTCTTCGGGAACTGGGCCGACCAATCCTCGATCCCCTTCACCGTCAGGACCGACCACCTGAAGGTGCTGGGTATTTGGTTCGGGGGGGCTAGGGCGTGCGCCAAGTCTTGGGAGGAGCGTATCAGCAAAGTGAGGCAGAAACTGGGCAGATGGACGCTACGGTCACTCTCCATCGCGGGAAAAAACCTGGTCATCAGGTGTGAGGCACTGTCATTGCTATTATACGTGGCACAGGTCTGGCCTATTCCCAGAACCTGTGCCACTGCAGTCACTCGGGCCATATTCCAGTTCATATGGAGTTCAAAGATGGACCGGGTCCGAAGGGACTCGCTGTACAAAGATCTGGGCAATGGGGGAAAAAATACACCCAATGCCACCCTCACCCTGATGGCCACCTTTGTGTGTGGCTGCATCAAGCTGTGCGTGGATCCCCGGTACGCAAACACCAAGTGTCACTACGTACTGAGGTTCTACCTGTCCCCGGTGTTGCAAAGGATGGGCCTGGCCTCGCTGCCACGGAACGCTCCGAGTAGTTGGACCGTTCCGTATCACCTGTCCTTCGTGGAGAAGTTTATGAAGAAAAACACCTTTGACCACAAGTCCATCAGGAAGTGGACAGCACGTAGTGTCCTTGAGACCCTTCGGGAAAAGGAGAGGGCGGATCCTATCGAGCGGTTCCCTGAGCAGACTGTCAAAGCCATTTGGCAGAATGCCTCATCGCCAGAACTTTCCAACAAGCACCAAGACATGGCTTGGCTGGTGGTGAGAAGGGCTCTGCCTGTGAGATCCTTTATACACGCCCGGACTCTCAGCCGCACCGCACGCTGCCCTCGAAGTGGCTGCGGGGGGGACGAGACTGTCACACACCTCCTTCTGGAATGTGCCTATGCAGAGGAAGTCTGGAGAGGAATGCAGTGGTGTTTGTCGAGGTTCGTCCCGAGCAGCACCGTGACGCGGGACTCCGTGCTCTACGGCCTGTTCCCCAGGACGCACACCGAGACGAACATCAACTGTGCCTGGAGGATCATCAACTCGGTAAAGGACGCTCTCTGGGTGGTCCGAAACCTGCTGATCTTCCAGCTGAAGGAGTTGACCCCGACTGAGTGTTGCAGACCGGCACATTCCAAGGTCCAGGACTACGTGTTGAGGGATGCGCTGAAGCTTGGGGCGGCTGCCGCCAAGGCGCGGTGGGGAAAGACCACTGTGTAAAGTCTGCCTGCCTAACAAAGAACAGGGGGCTCATGCAGTCATTTGGGCTCTGCTGACGCCTCAGCTAATTATATGGGCATATGATTGAAAAATGTACAGACCTATATAAAAATGATAAATTCTGATCGCTGTATGTACATGTTTACATATGTATGGCATGACCAACTGTACAGACCAAATTATTTTATGAATAAAATATATTTTTGAAATAAAAAAAAATCAGAGAAACTAAACACATATTGGATGATAACATTACATAAGCACTTCGAATTTTGTCTACAACTGTAACTCAAAGCTTCCAGATGCCTATCATTTTAATTCTCTGCTCCAATCTTGCTCTGACCTTTCAGTCCTTGCCAAACAGCCATTCCTTTCTCATTAGGTATCAATGGGGACTGTTAGTGGCTAACTGATAGTTAACTACCAACAGTCCCCATTAATAGTTATTCATCCTCCTAGCCAGATTGTTGGCAATTACTTTGTCTGTCCAATTGTTCATCTCTCTCTTTGGGCTCTATCCCTCACCTATCGTTTACAATACTCCTTAACACCTCAATCATCTATCTGCTGCATATAAATCAACACTTTCCTAGCCACCAGCGCTTCTGAGGGTCATGCAGCATGAAAAGTTAACTCTGATTTCTCTCCACAGATGCTGCCAGACCTGCTGAGTTTTGCCAGCAACTTTTGTTTCTGATTTACAGCATCTGCAGTTCTTTCAGTTTTTATTCCTCTCTCATTGCTAGTTTCAAGTTTATTTTCCTAATACAACCTTAGTTTCAGGCCTTGGTTTCATATAATCTCTCATTAAAGTTTGAAGTAAGCTTGAGGACCAGCACCTCATTTTCCAATTAAGCTTTTTAAGTTCTCAGTTTTAGATCATGACTTCTGCCTGACGCATACTTTTGGATGGTAGCAGTTTTTCCTGATTGCGTTTTTCCACAAGCACTTTCTATTCCAGACACATCTTTTGTTTTTCTTTTGTCTCATTATCAACATCTTTCACTGCAAACCATTATCTTTTTGGTCATTTGCTTTCCAGCACAAAGACCTTCAAATTTTATTATTTTCCTCCCGTCCATTTGACAACTCCTTACCCAAATATACATTCACCTGCCTGCCTGCCAACCATATCCCCATTCACTCTTATCTATTCAAAAAGATTGGAAATTTAAATTTATCATTCAGCAACCAGTACCATAAAAAGGATTGTGTGCCTCCTTTCCTCCTGGCTCTACTGACACAATTCCCCAGGGAATGCTGCACTGATCTTTGACGGTCGGGATGCAAAAGATTCCAGAAAACGTATGTTGCAGCATCAGGCCAGGCACACTTTTGTACAGTGGCAATCTGCTCAATATTGGTTTGAATCTTCCCAACAATTGTGCTCAGTCAAATTATGTTTAACCTCAACATATCCATCATTTTAATCTTAAACTACTATAAGGGGCAGCATGGTGGCTCAGTGCCTTACAGCACCAGGGACCCAGGTTCAATTCCAGCCTCAGGCAACTGTGTGGAGTTTGCACAATCTCCCATGTCTGCGTGGGTTTCCTTCGGGTGTTCTGGTATCTTCCCACAGTCCAAGGATGCGCAGTCAGGTGAATTGGCTGTGCTAAATTGCCCATAGTGTTAGATGCATTCGTCAGAGGGAAATGGATCTGGGTGCGTTACTCTTCAGAGGATCAGTTTGGACTTGTTGGGCTGAAGGGCCTGTTTCCACACTGTAGGGGATCTGATCTAAAAGTTCATACATTCAGACTAACATTTGGTTACACCACATGTGAACATTCCATCATATGTGCTTCTCTTATTCAATCTTAGAATCTCTACAGTGTGGAAACAGGCCATTTGGCCCAACAAGTCCACACTGACCCTCCAAAGAGTCTCCAACCCAGACCCATTCCACTACCCCATTTTTCATGAACGATGCACCTACCTTACACATCCATGAACATTATGGGCAATTTAGCATGGCCAATTCACCTAACCTGTACATCTTTGGATTATGGAAGGAAATTAGAGCACCCAGAGGAGAATGTGCAAACACCACACAGTCGGCAGAGGTTGGAATTGAACAGGAGTCCCTGGCACTGTTAGGCAGCAGTGCTAACCACGGAGCCATCATGCCATTCCTTATATCCTCATTCTATTTTGAAGAATCTCAAAATCATGGAGTGCAACCTCCACCGCATGCCTTCCTCCTTTAATCATAAAGCTTCAAATATCAAATTTAAAACCATAAGACTTAGGAATGGAAGTAAGGCCATTTGGCCCAGAGTCCACTCCCCCATTTAATCATGGATGATGGGCACATCAACTCCACTTATCCACACTCTCCCCGCAGCCCTTAATTCCTTGTAAGATCAAGAATTTGTCAATCTCTGCCTTGAGACATTTAACATCCCAGTCTCCACTGCGCTCCATGACAATGAATGCCACAAGCCCACCATTCTCTGTCTCCTCATTTCCATTCTAAATTGAACCCTTCTAATTCTAAGGCTGTGCCCATGGGTCCTGGTCTCCTTGCCTAATGGAAACAAATTCCCAGGGTCCATCCTTTGTAAGCCATGTATTATCTTGTAAGTTTCTATCAGATCTCCCCTCAACCTTCTAAATTCTAATTAATACAATCCCAGGATCCTCAGCTGTTCATCCTATGTTAAGCCTACCATTTCAGGGATTATCTGGGTGAATCTCCACTGGACACGCTCCAGTGCCAGTATATCCTTCCTGTGGTGAGGGGCCCAAAATTGGACACAGTATTCTAAATGGGCCCAACGAGAGCTTTATAAAGTCTCAGAAGCACATCACTTATATATCCCAACCCTCGAGATGAATGTAATGTTGTCATTTGCTTTCTTAATCAAGGACTCAATCTACAAGTTAACCTTTAGAGAATTCTGGACTAGCACTCCCAGATCCCTTTGTATTTTGGCTGTATTCTTTCTTCCAAAGTGTAAGACCGCGCATTTGCTCACATTGAATTTCATCAGCCATTTTCTGGACTACTCTCCCCTCCCCACCTCCTCAGTATTAGCAGCTGTCCAGTTAACTTCATATCATCGGCGAACTTCACTAGAATGCCCCCAGTCCCCTCATCCAGATCATTAATATATAAAGTGAACAGCTGCAGCCCCAACACTGAACCATGTGGGACACCACTTGTCACCAGCTGCCATTCTGAAAAAGAACCTTTTATCCCAACACTCTGCCTTCTGTCAGACAGCCAATTCTCAATCCGTGCCAGTAGCTCACCTCAAACACCGCGGGCCCTCACCTTACTCAGCAGTCTCCGTGAGGCACCTTATCAAAGGTCTTTTGGAAGTTTAGGTAGATAACATCCACTGAGTTTTCCTGGTCTAACCTACTTGATACCTCTTCAAAGAATTCTAACAGGTTTGTCAGGCATGACCTCACCTTACTAAACCACGCTGACTTGTTCTAATCTGACCCTGCACTTCCACGAATTTAGAAATCTCCTCCTTAACGATGGATTCCAGAATTTTACCCAACAATCGAGGTTAGGCTAATCGGCATATAATTTTCCATCTTTTGTCTTGATCCTTTCTTGAACAAGAGGGTTACAACAGCGATTTTCCAATCATCTGGGACTTTCCCTGACTCCAGTGGCTTTTAAAAGATGACAACCAACACCTCTGCTATTTCTTCAGCCACCTTCCTCAGAACGCTAGGAAGTAGTCCATCTGGGCCAGGAGATTTATCGGTTTTGAGACCTTTTAGCTTTTCTAGTACTTTCTGTTTTGTAATGGCTACCATACTCAATTCTGCCCCGGACTCTCCTTAATTGATATTACTCATGTCTTCCACTGTGAAGACTGACGCAAAGTACTCATTAAGTTCTTCAGCTATTTTCTTATCTCCCAGCACTAGCCTTCCTGCATCAATTTCGAGCGGTCCGATGTCTACTTTTGCCTCTCATTTGTTTCTTATGTTTTGAAAGAAACTTTTACTATAATTTCTAATATTACTGGCTAGCCTACCTTCATATTTGATCCTCTCCTTCCTTATTTCTCTCTTTGTTGTCCTCTGTTTGTTTTGTAGTCTTCCCAATCTTCTGATTTCCCAGTGCTCTAGGCCACTTTATAGGCTCTCTCTTTTTCCTTTGATACCTACAATGGTCAATTTAGCATAATCAATTCACCTAACCTGCACATCTTTGGACTGTGGGAGGAAACCAGGGCAAAGCCATGTAGACACAGGGAGAAAGTGTAAACTCGCACAGACAATTGCCCAAGGATGGAATCAAACCCAGGTCCCTGGTGCTGTGAAGCAGTATTGCTAACCACCGAGCCACGGTGTCACCCTAAATTTGGTATCACTTTGTCACTCAGCATTCTCTTACCCTGTTTTATAACAAAACGAATCAGTGAAGAGAAAAGACCACGCAGGCTATTGAAAGTCATCCCCGGAGTCTATGTACGTTCCTGTTATATGCAACTGGAGTGCATATTCAACTTTACTTGATGCCTTCCCAGTTGGTAAGGTTGTTGTGCTCTTAAATAAAAACACCAAAACATAATACTATTGAGTTTTTTTTAAAAAAAAAAAGATGCTATATTAAATTGACACTTTAATTTGGACACCAAACCACAAACATTAAAGGATAATTCTGAAAATAGAAAATTACATATATAACCTTGGTATTTTGCATTTCATTACAATACAAAACAAAGAGTCAGCCCAGAAGTAATCTTTTTGACAATCATCCTGACATAATGCAAAAATATCAAATAAAATGCAAATGTACTAGATGTAAGTTTGGTCACTGAGCTGGAAGGTTCATTTCCATACATTTCGTCACTCTACTACGTAACATCTTCAGTGGGCCTCCAGGCCAAGCACTGTTGATAATTCCTGCTTTCTATTTATATGTTTCAGTTTCTTTGGGTTGGTTATGTCATTTCCTGTGGTGATGTCATTTCCTGTTCTTTTTCTAGGGGGTAGTAGATGGGGTCTAACTCAATGTGTTTGTTGATAGAGTTCCAATTGGAGTGCCATGCTTCTAGGAATTCTTGTGCATGTTTCTGCTTGGCCCGGAGGCCCACTGAAGATGTTACCTAGTAGGTTGATGAAATGTCTGGAAATGAACCTTCCAGCTCAGTGAGCAAACCTACATCTAGAACGTCAACCTGAGCTACAAATCTTCTCAAAACTTGCTAATGCAAGTGTACATTTTATACCTAGTACTCAGTAATCTGATCAGTGAAAACCAGCAACAGAAAATTAACTTCTACTTTTACAAAAACATATTTACATTTTTAATTGGATAAAACCTTCATTGAAGGTCTTCCATCTGTAACATTCAAACATTGCCATTGTATAGATATATATTTCAACTCATGTTTAGATTTGCCACAGTCAACACTAAAGCAATCAATCAGTCTGCAGAACATGACAATCATCATCAGGTGCATTTGTTACTTCAAGGTGAAGCTTTGCAAGCTTTTCTTCTGTGTTACATGCTGCTGACTGAAAGTCACAAGGAATCTTAAACAAATGGGAGATAGAGCAGCAACAGATATTCTCAAAATGCTCCTATGCATATAGGTAGGAAAGGTTTGTACCCCACCAAAGCAACTGCAGAAGACATGAACTAATTTTGGACAGAATATATATATAATGTTCTTCTGAAACCTGCAACCTCAATTGCATTACGGCTTTCTGTCAACAATGCAAGGACAAAGAATTTGTATCTGATTCAATGCTCTCGATTTTATGAAAGAATTACTTTATCAACCATCTTCTTTCCTTTCCTGAGTGACCAATGTCTATGAAAACCCTTTGAAGATTATCACTAGGTTACTTGACTGTAGTTTTGAAGCCTTGGTGCATGATGAGGGAAGTAATCATGCAATTCTCAACCAGTCTTTATATGCATGCATTTACCAGCATGAATCATTAATTAAAACTGGAACTGGAAGCATCATTCAAGCTTTCCTCTTCAGATTTTGTGAGAGATTGTGATGTTGTAAAATCCAAGATCATATCTTGCTGCAAATCTGGGATCTTCAGGTATGTGTTACTAAGTCCGCAGAAAAATTTCACCTTACTGTGTACTGCCCATAAATTCAAGGCAATGATAAGATGATCATTTCAATCAATTTTAGTATTTGTATTGCAAGAAATGTTTGTAAAACCAGATAAAAAGCTTATAAATTTCAAAAGGCACAAAATTATTATTTGTCTAACACAAATTTGAAAGCTCAAAAAATGGGAGTTGGAGAACCATATTAATTTAGATTTAATGTAAAAGATTTTATTCTCATTTCAGTACCAATAAATGGTAATATCTTTGCTGATAAGAGGTAGAGACTCAGATCTGCATTTTTCAACCATATAATAATGGATTTTGGAACTTGTTACAAGTATTACACTATACTTTCTTTGCAATTGGTAGATCCACAAAGACATGGAATTTCTTCTTCAGGCATGCTTCCTGTGGAGTACCTGTAGTCCCATGTCAACTCTGATCCTGCTTTGATATACCTAATACAAAAATACACATATGATAAGGAACATTAAGGAATACCTTGGACCTCCTTGTTAAAGTAGGCTTCAAATCCATTGTGAATTTCCATAATACTGAGGTAGAACACATGGTTAAATATAGCACAACAATCAACCTTTTCATAATATCATTAAATATCAATATCAGGAAGGCATCTTAGTTACTAAATTAAGCCCATGTTTAAAAATCACTTTAGGCAAAGAATCAATCCATTTGGAATCACAGACTCATTATAGTACTGAAAGAAACCATTCAACCCATTGTGTCCCCATGTCTTGTCTCTGCAAGAGTTGGTCACACACTTTACTATATTCTCTCTTCAAGCAGTTATCAAATTCGGTTTTGAAAGTCATGATTGAATCTGCCTTCATTATACTAGCAGCTCGTGCATTTCAGATCCGAACCACTAACTGAGTATAAAGGTCTTCTCTAATGTCAGCATTTGTTCTTGTGTCAACTCCTTTAAATTGCTGTACTCTGGTTCTCAGTATGAATAGTTTCTCTATCAATTCCGTTTAAATCATGCATGACTTTTGACTGCTTCCATTAAATGAATCCCAACTTAACCTTCTCTTTCTGTGAAGAGCACAGCTGGAACCCTCCCACCCCGCAATCTGTCTATATGACTAAATTTCTTAATCCTCTGAGCCATTCTCATAATAGTTAAACAAAATCAAAATACTGTTGATCTTTGAAATCTGATGTAAAATCAGAAATCGCTTCACAAACCAACATCTGTGGAGAGAGATAGAGTTAACATTTGGAGATCAGTATTACTCCTGTCTGGAAAAAGATGACTTTGGACTTGAAACATTAACTCTGTTTTTTCAAAGTTAGGTGTAGCTCTCTGTTAATCTGTGATGAGTGCATGTTTGGGTGTACGTGTGGAGAGAAGGGTGTGTAAAATATATTGCAATATCATACGCAGAACACTCAGGCTTACAATGGGCGAAATTGGGAGTTTCACTCATGTTTTTATCTATGAGCACATCAATAAATTTTAATATTTATCAGTTTATCTCCTGTAGACTATTTCAAAGAGATTTATCTGTTGCAGTATTGGTATGACAATGAGTTGTTATTTCTCTTGAAATGATTTGAGTGGGAATAGTTACTAGGATAGGACAATCACTCCAGAGTCTTGACAGCAGTTCAGGGCACCACAGCTTAGGAAGCATGTCATGGCATTGGATAAAGTGCAGCATACATTTACCAGAATGATAAGTAGGGTCCATGGATTAAGTTAGGAGGAGTAGTTACACAAATTAAGGTTATATTCTTTAGAATTTAGAAGGCTATGGGGTGATTTGGTCAAAGCTTTCAAGATGTCACAGATGAAAGACCAGGTAGAAAAAGTGGAGCAATTTCCAGCAGTTAGAGTGTTCAAAAAGAGTAAAAAGTCTAAAAAGAGTTAAAATTTCACGAACAAAATTCAGAAACACACTGCACAAAGGGAGTTAATTAATGCCTACTAAACAGTTCCATCAGCATACCTGTTGATGACTGATATTAATATTACCCATTTTAACAGAACTCAACCGAAAAGGTTCAAAATCTAAGGTTCAATACGCAATGTCATTTGGAAATTGCTGCATGTAAACTGCAGTTCTCTCTCTCAGACAGACAGCTTCATTTGATCACTCTCAATGCAAGCAGCTAGTCAACCTAACTGATGTCTTTTCAATAAAAAATTTCAAATGCATTATACTGTAACTTCATTCAGAAATAAAGTGACACATGCAACCATCACCTCAAATTCTTGTCTCTTCCTCTTGTTCCATGATTGGCACCCCTATTTCCAGCTGCTAAGTCCCTAAATTAGGGCTCCCACATTGGGAGATGGGACCCCAAAAAAAATCATAGGCTAAAGTTTTGGAGATGCAATCTCAGAGGAAACATTGGTTGCTGAGGAGCTCCAGCAAGCTCCCTTGGTTCTTCCAGTCTTCTCCCCCAACTCTCAGTTCTCCAAGGAATCGCAACCGTTTTCAAGCCTTGAAATGAGGTGCAGTGGGAAAACTTTGAAAAGCACTGCAGTTTCCTCCCTAGATCCCTCCACACCTCTCCCCCTTTAAGGCATACTTAAAATCTGTTTGACACAACATTTGGTCACCTGTTTTAATATCTTTGTGACTCAGTGTTAACTTTGGTTTGATTATGCTACTGTGAAGCATCTGGTGATTTTCTTTTTTCCCCAATGCCTAAAGTACTGTGTAAAATCAAGTTGACATTATAAATTCAGTATCGGAAGTCGAGACTAACACTGTCCCCAGACTACCTCAATTTGATTTGACTGATCAAAGGTAGAACATTAAATGACTGAACTGGTTTTGCAGATTATCACTTACTGAAAAAAACATGAGTCATTATAAAAAATGCAAATATGCACGATAAAATGGAACCAATGATTAAATTTTATTTGAAATGCTATCAACAATATTCACTGAACAAATATTGTGATTTTACCTGTTAATACTCACTTACCTGTTAGTGAAAAAAGCAACCCACGGCAAATTCTTGTCATGTGTATCTACAAAAACACTTTGTACCATAAGGTTTGGATCACAGCTATGCTATAAACAAACAGATTGTGGAAGAATCAGATCATTATGCAAAAGCCAAGGAAAACAAATGTGCAAGGAGCAGAAGTACTTCCAATGACAATTACTTTATTCATTCCTGTCCCGACAAGTTTAAAAATCAAAATCAAAATACGCTAGCCTAGAATTTGGATGGGGTGGCTTGGGGTTGGGAAAAATGCAAGGAACAATTAATGGTCTCGAACGGTAAGGTCTGAGGCGCACCTGCTATTGGGCTAGATAAGACCATAAAACCATAAAACATAGGAGCAGAAATTAGGACATTCAGCCCCTGAAGTCCGCTCTGCAATTCAATCATGGCTGATAAGTTTCTCAATCCCATTCTCCTGCTTTCTCCCTGTAACCCTTGATTCCCTTTACAATCAAGAACCTATCTATCTCAGTCTTAAATATACTCAATGACCTGGCCTCCACAGCCTTCTCTGGCAATAATTTCCGTAGATTCACAGCTCTCTGGCCAAAGAATGTTCTCCTTATCTCTGTTCTAAAAGGTCTTCATTTTACTCTAAAGCTCTGTCCTCAGGTCTAGCCTCTTCTACCAATGGAAATATCTTTCCAACATCTACTCTGTCCAGGCCATTCAGTATTCTGTATGTTTCAATTAGATTCCCACTCATTCTTCTGAACTCCATCAAGTATAAACCCAGAGTCCTCAAACATTCCTCATCCGTTAAGCTTTACATTCATGAGCCTCCTCCAAACATGTGCCAGGGCCAGTACATTCTTCTCAAGATATGGGGCCCAAACGTGCACACAATACTCCAAATATGGTCTGACCAGAGCCTTATAAAGCCGCAGAAGTATATCCCTGCTTTTATATTCAAGACCTCTCAAAATAAATGCTATCATTGCATTTGCCTTCCTAACTATTGACTCAGCTGCAAGTTTACCTTGTGGGAATCCTAGACCAGAACACCCAAGTCTCTTTGCACTTCAGATTTCTGAATTTTCTCTCCATTTAGAAAATAGTCCATGCCTCTATTCTTCCTACCAAAGTGCATGACCTCACAATTTCTCACATTGTACTCCATCTACCACTTCTTTGGCCACTCTCCAAACCTGTCCAAATGCTTCTGCAGCCTCTCTGCCTCCCGTCCCTCTACCTATCGTTGTATTGTCTGTAAATTTAGCCGGAGTGCCATCAGTTCCTTCATCTAGATTGTTAATGTATAAAGTGAAAAGTTGTGGTCCAAAACCTGAGCCTTGCGGAACATTATTTGTCACCATCCTTAGAAGGATCCATTCATCACTGCTCTCTCCTTTCTGCGAGACAGCCAAGCTTCTATCTATCCTAGCACCTTGCTTCTGACACCACGGGCCCTTATCTTACTCTAACAGGCAACTTTCCAGCAACTGCTAAGATCCTGAGCTAAGTGAAGACAACAGGATGGTGGCAGCAGCAGTTGTTGGAGTTGATGGTTAAGTGGTTACTGCACGACCAAGGATCACACACCAAAACCTCTAAACCATGACCTTTTTAAAGAACTTTACATTTGACGAGTATACTTTTGCTTAACTGGAAACTATTATTTCATATTGCTCAATGAGGCCCCCAATTTGCATATCCATAAATTTGCTATAATCTACTCATGCTTCAGTTCATCTGTAGCTGAAACCTTCAACCACATCTTGATTATCTTCAGAGTTGACTATTTCAACACACTCCTGAAAGATTTTACATTTTCTTTTCTACATAAACATGAGAAAATACAAAACCCTGCTCCCTGTATCTTTAGTCATAATGAGTTATCAACATCTATCAGGCTAACCTGACTGCAGTTAAACAATACTTCATTTTAAAATTCTTATCTTTGTTTTCAAAGTCTTAAATGGTTGTGCTCCTCCCTATCCTGGAATCTCTTCCAGTTCAGCAATCGTCAGAGACACTTACGCTCTACTCTAGTACTTTGAGTAGTCCTGATTTAAAATAATTCCACCATTAGTTGCGATTTCTGCAGCAATTTGACTCAGAATCCCTATAGTGCAAAAGGCGGCCATTTGGCCCAGTGATCTACATGACCCTCCAAATAGCATCCCATCCCAGATCCAGTTCTCCACCGTATCCCTGTAACCCCACAATTACTGTGACTAACCCACCTACCATGCACATCCTTGAAAACTATGGGTCAATTTAGCATGGCCAATCCACTTAACCTGTGCATCTTTGAACTGTGGAAGGAAACTAGAAGAACTGGAGGAAACCCACACAGGGAGGATGTGCAAACTCCACACAGTTACCCAAGACTGGAAACAAACCAGCTCTGTGAGGCAGCATTGCTAACCACTGGACTCACACTCGCTAAGTTCTCAAATCCCTTCCATAGCTCTACCTCACTTTTATCTTGAAAGTGATTCTTTAAAACCAACCTCTTGGTTATTTGCCTGAAAATCTCTATATTTGGTTAAGTGTCAAAATTTGCTTTATGATGTTCCTGTGAAGGACATTGGGCAACTTCATTCAGTTAAAGGCGATACATAAGTATAAGTTGCTGTTGTTTACTCACAATGCCTTAATCTGATTTTGGCAGTCAACTGAAATTTGAGCAATTGCACAGAATATTTAACTGGTATTATTGTGGAACAGTTTCCAATTCATGAAAATCTCTTAGATCAGTTAGTTTACTTACGTTAATAAATCGGCCTATGTTTCCTTCTTTTGTAGCATCCAAAAAATAACAGGAATCCCCTTGCTCATTAGCATTACACATACTTTGTAATTTTGAAGCCTGTTCTTTGTGATGGTTATTCTGAATCAATGTGTCTTGTACATTTGCCTTTTTCTTGTTTGATTCATTTTCCTGTTCAGATGATCTTTTACATGCTAGACTCTCAAAATCTTTTTCACCCAAGCGAATAGAGTAATTTATTCCATAACCAGCACGGCTTCTATTGTCCAAGCCTCCTATAAAATTGCCAAACATAATGAAGTTGTCACACATTCATATAGTAATGTTATCCTCATGTTAAATAAAGCATTACTCAGGAAATGTTCGATTGAGTGTGCATTGGTGAACCACTGACCTCAGTCAAAGCAGAACAGTCTAGTTTGTTCTTATTACCCTTCTTTCCATGAGTTTGATACAACTGAGTGGCTTGCTAGTCAAGTTCAGAAAACAGTTCAGTTAAATCACATACACTGAAATTATGGGCAAGGATAGCAGTTTCCTTCCCTAAAATGATATCAGTAAATCAATTAGGTTTTCACAACCTGATAGCTTTGCAGTCCCAACTGATAGTAGTTTTTTATTCAGACTTTATTTGATTTTTTTTCCACAAATTCAAAATCATAAGTCTCAAGGTTATCAGTCTAGGCGTGTGGATTACCAATCTAGCAACAACTGATCATTAGATACACTGTCACAGTAAGAAACTGAAATGTTCATCAAAACCTTATGGAAGATCCTGTGTATGTTGTACAGAATAGCTTACTTTCAGAAAATGTAGAACACAGCGTTCCAAATATTAGTCCTTAGTTGAGGGGATGTGGTTAAAGATTACAATTAACAAGAATGCAGAGAGACTCTATGCTGAGGCTTATTGATAGTAGCAGTTGTGCTAATGTCAGACAAGAATGATACAGATAAAATAGTGAATGTAGAAATATAGGAACAGTAGTAGGCTAGTCAACCCTTTTAGTTTGTACCATAAACCATGTAACTCTATATACCTTCCTTTGGTCCATATCTCTTAATACCTTTGATTCTACTTCCACTGCTATTTGTTAGAGTCATACAGCATGAAAACAGACCCTTCGGTCAACCTCATCATGCTGACCAAGTTTCCCAAACTAAATTAGTCCCATTTTCCTGCATTTGGCCTATCTTGCCTGTCTCATTCTTGTCTGACATTGGTACAACTGCTATTGTCAATAAGCTGCAGCACTGAGTCTCTGCATTCTTGTTGATTGTAATCTTTAACCACATCCACTCAACTGAGAATTACTTCTTGGTACTCTGCATTCTATGCTTGTAAATCTTTTCTGAACCCGATCCAATTTAATAACATCCTTCCTATAGCAGGTTGACCAGAACTTTACACAGTACTCCAAAATATGGCTTCAGCAACATCCTATACAACCATAACATGATGTCCTAATTCCTATACTCAATGGCAAGCATGCTAAATGTCTTCTTAACCACCCTTTTGAGGGTTCCAAATATTCACTACCCTTCTGCGTATGGATATGTTTCCTAACATCTCTCCTGAACGGTCTGGCCCTAATTTTCAGACTCTATCCTCTAGTTCCAGAATTCCCAACCAATGGAAATAGTTTATCTTTATCGACCCTCTCTTTTCCTCTTAATGTCTTGAGAATTCAATCAGATCCCCCCTTAACCTTCTAAATGCTAGAGAAAACAGGCCTAATTTATATAGTTACTCCTCATAATTTTAACCCCTGAAGTTCAGATTTCATTCTTGTAAACCTACGTTGTACTCCCTTCAAGGCCAATATATCCTTCCTAAGGTATGATGCCCAGATCTGTTCACAGTAGTCCAAGAGGCTCTAACCAGGGATTTCTAACTTTTGCATTCTTGTACCCTAGTCATCCAGATTTAAAGGTCAGCATTCCATTGGCTTTCTTCGTTATTTTCTTTATCTGTTTGTGGCATTTTAAAGATCTATGCACCTGAACCCCCAAGTCTCTTTAGACATCCACTGTAGTCAACTTCATACCATCTAGAAAGTAGCCTGACCTATGCAGTTTTCAGACCAAAATGGAAAACTGCACACTCACTTATGTCCATTTGCCACAGTTTTGCCCATTCACATTGTCTAATTAAAATCCCTTTGTTACTTTACGTTATCATCTATACTGTCAACAATGCTGCCTAACTTCGTATCATCAGCAAATTTGGATACGTGACTTTCTAAGCTGTTATGGAAGTTGTTAATAAATATCTGTAATTAAAAGGACAGCATGGTGGCTCAGTGGTTAGCACTGCTGCCTCACAGCATCAGGGACACAGGCTTGATTCCAGCCTCGGGCAACTGTCTATGTGGAGTTTACACGTTCTCCCCGTATCTGTGTGGGTTTACTCCGGGAGCTCCGGTTTCCTCCCACAATCCAAAGATGTGCAGGTTAGGTGAATTGGTCATGCTAAATTATCTATAGTGCTGAGGGATGTGTAGGATAGGTGCATTAGGTTAGGGGAATGGGGCTGGGTGAGTTGCTCTTTGGAGGGTTGGTGTGGACTTGTTGGGCCGAATGGCCTGTTCCCACACTGTTGGAATTCTATGATTCTAAATAATGTGAATAATTGAGGCCCTAACCCAAAAAGACTCTTGTAGGACACTACTGATCACATCCTGCAAATCTAAGTACCTTTTGAGAGACAATACGCTCCACTAAGCTGACATCTAAATTTTACTAAGTATGCTTGGTGCTGCTCCAGGCATGTTCTCCTACATGCTTCATCGAACAAAGGTTGATACCCCAATCTTATAGGGATGAATGGCAGTGTTGAGGATTTACTGGGCCATGAACTTACAAATCATGGGTGAAAACAATATTGCTCCTGATGGTGACCCACAGCTCAGTTTCAAGTTGATAGATGTATTGGAAATCCTTCCTATTTAACAAGTGAATCAAGGGTTAACAGAAAAGGGTGTGAAAGTCAAAGTGAGGAGTGTCGGATCAGCCACGGTTCTACTGAATGGTGCAGCAGGTTTGAGGGTCCAAACTGCTTTCTCCACTGATTGTCAGGGATGTTGCTCAGAAAAAAATGCAGCTTGATATTGCTGTTCATGCTAATTTTTTGAATAATCATATATATGTAGCTTGTTTTTTTACCATTTGTGTAATAAACTGGTTTTCTTTTATTGAAGGACATGGCAGACTTACCTTAATACCTTCAGTGACTAACTAAACTTTGAAAATTAAACTTATGACCTATCAAACCATATTTCACACTGGGATCTGACTTGTCCAGGTTTACTGTTGTCTAGCATCAGAAAGTGGGGGCTTGTAAGGGAAAGTAATTCATTGAATTTAAGAGGGATCCGTGGATCAATATAAAAGAAATTGGAGGATATGGAAATTCTGGACATAAAACTCAAGAGTGGTCATGAAGTTCATTTTATGGATTGCAATGACAAGACGACTTTGTATGGAGTGGAAGGCAGTCCTATGAAATATTTGAGCTAAACAGAGAGAGTTAGCAGGTAACTTCAAGGTAGAAATAAAGTCAGGATTTTCTCAGAATGTTAAAAGGGATTACCCAACATTTAGAATTAAAAGGAAGGAATCCTGAAGCTGATATGTTGCCTCAATAATTAGCTACGTTTCACTTAGAAATGCAAAGAACTTTCACTAGAGAAAGAAAAAAATGAAAAAAAAAATAACTGGAAGAAAAGGATGGGAGAGAAATGGAAATGGAAATAGAATTAAATGAAAAAAAAAATGGAAATGGAATTTTTAAAAAATTTAATTTCAGTGTGGAGGGGGGAGTTAGATAACATTAAAGCAAAAAACAAAAGTCAGTGGCTCAGAAGATGATTCTGATTCCAATAAAGGAGGTTGGTTTAACTAAAAATCTATGCATAGTGGCTAAATTTAAAGTAGATGCAGTCGAAAGAAATTTCACCTCATTTGAAAAGGTAGCTGGGAAAATGAAGTGGTCAAAATATGTTTGGACGTTAATGTTATAAAGTGTTTTAACAGAAAAAGTTATAAAATGTGTACACCAATTTATCAGAAGAACAATCTAAGTCCATCAAATGGTTTACAAAAACAATACTCAATGTTTGTGGGCTTGTCTCTAAACCTCATCAATTAAAATGTAGAACTACAACAAAGAAACCTAATAAAAATTTGCAAGATAAAAAAATGTCATGGGATCAATGGTTTCAATCACTTAAGTTAGAAACAAAGCTTTCAAAATATAAGATTAGATTAGATTACTTACAGTGTGGAAACATGCCCTTCGGCCCAACAAGTCCACACCGACCCGCCGAAGCGCAACCCACCCATACCCCTACATTTACCCTTTTAACCTAACACTACAGGCAATTTAGCATGGCCAATTCACCTGACCCGCACATCTTTGTGACTGTGGGAGGAAACCGGAGCACCCAGAGGAAACCCACGCAGACACGGGGAGAATGTGCAAACTCCACACAGTCAGTCGCCTGAGTCAGGAATTGAACCCGGGTCTCTGGCGCTGTGACGCAGCAGTGCTAACCACTGTGCCACCGTGCCGCCCACGGGAAGTCATAATTATGAATAAGGGAAGTCATAATTATGAAAGAATTCCACAACTCAATTCTACAGAATCTCAAACACTCCAAGAAGCATGGTATTCATCCTCAGACTCCACCACAAACACATTGTCCTGGATCTGACATACAAACTGCTGCAATGAAAAACAGGAACCGGCACCAACCAGAAACAGCTCAAACAGAACCACATAAAATCAAAACAGAACAGTATAGCAGTGCTTCACAGGAGGCAACACAGCACTGATAATGTCACCTAGAAAGAGCATGAAATGTCTGCCACCAAACCTATCAGCTCAGCAAACAGACCAACAATGAACCTCAAACATTGTTTAGATAAGTATCAAGTGTCAAACATCCAAGGAGAGAGATTCACATGATATCTCACACAGAATCAAACGTCAGGAAATAGTTAAGTAGAACATTTGCAGATGCAAGCTTTAGGCAATATACAAAAGGACAAAATAATAAAGAAATCTAGAACTTTAAAAGTGCTTCCATTGTAATGAGAGTGAACACACTAAAACCAATTGCTTGATGTCAAATGTGAGACCAACTGCAATTGGCAATGTCTAAGAAATCCTCAAAACACTACATCAGGAAAGGGCACGGGTATTAAAATTGGAGCTATCATTCCCTTTCAACCTTCAAAGAGACAGATGACTCAAAACAGTCAAAACAATTTTTGAGAGTTGATAAGAAGAGTCAGACTATTGAAGGTTCTGAGTATTTCAGTTCAAATGGAGTAGTATTTCCTTCTTCTATCCACAGAGTTAAATAACTAAAGGTATTGAGAGACACTGGAGCAAATCATAATTTGGAGATGCCGGTGTTGGACTGGGGTGTACAAAGTTACAAATCACACAACAGCTTGGAACAAATCAATTGCTGATGTTGATTGATACAATTTCTCTTCCAGACGGAAGCTAGTGTGCTTCCAACTAAACCCGTTGGACTATAACCTGCTGTTGTGAAATTTTTAACTTTGTACACCACAGTCCAACACCGGGATCTCCAAATCATGTCCTCCAGACGGATTTGTGAAGGAGAAATGTTTCATTGGAGGTATACTTGGAAATTACAAACTGGACCCAATATAAAGAGTGATCAAATAAATACAGAATTTGTGGTAAGAGTAGTGTAACAGATCCCTTTAGAAGGAATAGATTTTATCTTGTCAAATTACACGGTTGATTCAAAAATCAGCCTCACTGAGGTGGTGTAACAAGGAACTACTAGTGGAGATCAAAGCAACAGAGAATCGTGAGCAGAAAAGTATTGTATTGTTTCTTGCCAGTTTTGTGACTAAATCTTCCAATCCATTGACTCCTCTTCTTCCTGTCTGAATCTATGACAAGGGGAGATGATGTGAAAATGTAGTTATCTGATACAATTTAAGTAAAGTTAAATGTAAAGGATAAAGGAAAGAAAAACAAGGCTGACATGCTTAGTCCACCTTATTTAGTAGAAAAGTAATAAGCCAATCCTGAATTAAGTTCTTCCACAAAGCCTGCTCAAAAAGTAAACCAGAACCAATATACAAGTAAAATTTGGTCACTCTTAGTTCTGAAAAAGTGTCCAGTGTATCTCAGGTTTCTTCAGAAAATTCTCAGAAATTGGTATTACAGGTAAAGCTAACTGTTCCACACTGCTACTATGCAGAGCGAACAGATATGATTTTCAACACAAATAAGATGCTGTCATCCTGCTGTGGCTGAAAAGGAGCACTCAAGCTAAGTATTCCCAAAACATGGGGAATCAAACAAGATGAAAAGCTTCAACAAAACATTGAAGGATAGTCAGACCAAAAATGTATACTTTAATTCCTTAAGTACTAATATTTAATATAAAACATTAATTAATTGCAACATTTACTTCTTATTTCATTTAACTTAACTGCTTTAACTTAGTTCATTTAACTGCACTTTACCTCCCTTTACTTTATCCATATTTAACCCTAACTCTTACTTTTAGTTTGGCTTAAATCAAATTGAATCCAATTCGAGTCAAGTGACCAACTTTGTCTCTGTGCAGTCTCGCCTCATGGTTCTTTGTCTTCTCTGAAATTAACTTCAGCGCACGTGCTTTTCTGACGTGATTTGGGAGTCTTCTGAAAAACATCCTTTGTTCTGTTAACCTATCTGAAATGTGATCCATTTCAGAAAGACCTCTGGCACTCAGTCAATGGATTAATCAAAGCCTGATCATGTTGTTTATCCCAGCCAACGAAATTTAGTGTAAACATTTAAGAGTTGTTTACCAGTAAGTCAAAGAAGTGATATTCCAAACTCCATATAAAGTAGTAGTGGTGCCATAGTGCAGACTGCTATGACACTGACCTTATTTGGTCAACACAGGAAACTACAGGTGACAGCAGTTCATGGCTGTAGCTTTTACTGAAATCAGATTTTAAACTAGTTTGTGTAATACCTTGACCAATCACAGTTAATCTGCCTGGTTTCAAATTTAAACAAAGCATGGAAGTTAATCATTATCATGAACTGATGCATGCTCCATGGCAATGCCTCTATCACAGCCCACATTGTCTTCCAATGCAACATTGTTGTTGGTTTTCCCTTAAATTGGAATACTTGTGGTGTGTGCAAGATGAAAAGCTTCAACAAAACATTGAAGGATAGTCAGACCAAAAATGTATTCATAAATGGTAAAAAGAGAAAAAGTAAAAATCAGAATAATTCAAAAATTAATCAGAAATTTAAATCCACAAGTTGATGCTCCAGTAATCAGGTTAGATCATTTAGAGGCACTTCAAAAGTTTAGATGGAATATGAGAATCTTTGAAAACAATCTTTGAAAACAACTCCTGAATTGATTTGTGTAAGTAATCAAGGAAATCCATCTCTTTGGCTATGTATCATTAGTGTAAACATAGCAACTTGGAGTAGGAGAAGCTAATGCAAGGGATGCATTACCTCTAAAACACATCTGTATAGATTAAACCCAGAAAAGCAACCTCAAATGAGAGAAGAGATTAAGTTCATGATGAATAATGACATTATTGAACCAAGTCATAGATTACAGTGCAAGACTAAGTTGTACCGAGAGAAGCAAAACGTGCCAAAGATAAATGCCAAATCCTGTGGTGAATCAGCACAAAAGGAATTTACTAGTTCAGAAGTTCATTCCAAATTTCAACGCTGTAGTGGCAAAAATCAAATTTGTCCAATTTATTTGGGCCATACTATGAAACAAGGCAAAGTTACATCTAGTGAAGCAAGAAATTTGAATGGACAGAAAGAAAAGTCAGTGTCTTTGACAATTTGAAAACTGTGCGAATAACAACATGGAATTCAGCAGCACTGAATAACGGGAAGTCATTTAAATTGACTGTTGATGTCAGCATCATTGGTATTGGTGCAGAGCTAATAATAAAGGACACAGTAAGTATCAAATGGGCAGTCAGCTATTTTTCCAGGAAACTAAATAGGTAAAATATTTGACAATGAAAAAAGAAACACTGAGTCCAATGTTGAGTTCACATCAACTTGTTGAGTACACATGTAACAAATCTCGAGAAACGATTATTTACATGGTCCACAACCTTTTTTCCAGTTAAGAGATTCCATTGTCGTTCTATTTCCCCAGCCCCGTATCAGTTGAAGCTTTAACTTTCACAGTATGGTTTTAACTTCTCCAGCTTTATTCCGGGCCCTGGACAGAGAGAGAACGATTGACCATGTGCACAAAGACATGAGTTCTCGGTCTTCTCTTGAACAGCAGATTCTTAAGGAATTATATAGTCACATACAGGGAGTAGCATCCAAAAAAGGTAACATCCAGGTTGATTGGGTAACCGTTGCAATCAGCGAGCATCAACTGTAAAGATTTAAGCCATCTGGCATTACACAATGGATGCTTTTTTACCCCGTTAACCCACTACCGTTGCCTCCAGCACCTCATTGTTTACTGCAAGTTCTTACCTGGTCAAAGTCATGCTAGCTGAGCCTTTGTCACACAATCCAAAACTTAACTCTTCCCCTAACGGCTCATACGTTATATGCACTTTCTCACCATGACAAAAAACTGCTTCAATAGTCAAAAACCATTTAAGTTAAAATTATTCACATACAAGGCAAAGGCTATATTATAGCAGATGCTTTCTTGAGCGTAAATATCAATTAAAAACTAATCCAATACTCAAACTGACTTGTGCAGAATATGATTGTTATGAAAATACCACTAGCTGGGAACCTAATAAGTTGATTGCCTGCAGAGTATGAATTATTCTTTAGAGATTTGAAATATCAGTTTTCCCTCCCATTTTCAACTTTTCTTCCTCTGTTTCTTCGCTTCTCATCCTTTCTTTCTGTCCCTCCCTTTATTTGTTACTATATAGAAAGGCATCACCCAAAATTAGATACTAGACTTGTTAAATTATGAAATTTTGATACTAGGATTGTCAAATTATGAAATTTTGACTACTTTCAGTTTGTCATATTTAAAGTTCTTTGAACAGAGGGAAATTAATTTTTTGTGAATAATGAAAATGCTGAAAAGCATTTAGAGAAATGTCAGAGAATAAAGAACACCGAGGATAAATGAACCCAGTAACCTATATGGTGTTGGTTTAACCCGAGGATCACCATGTCTCAGATGACAGTGAGGTTGAGATGGAGGATTCTGAGTAACCAAGATGGAGGATGGGAAAAAAAATTGAGGCTGTAACAGCTGCTCCTTTTTTGAAGTATTTTCGGTGTTGGAGGTGATTTCCTCGAATTCCAGGAGCAGAAATTACTATTTTATGCGCTATTGCATTGTTTTGGAACTTTGGGGGGAAAAAAGTCAAAACAATTGCACTTTTAAAGAAAGGAGAAAAACAGACAAAAGGCAGTGAGCACATGGTTAGTGAGGGAGAAAGAGAAAGAAACATATACTGTTAACTGACACAACAGTGAATCTGCATAACTACTGCTTTTGCTATTTGAGTTCATGTATCTCTGGACACCAGAGTACATCTCAGCAAAATTAACAAACAGAGAAATTCACAGTTGACATTGGAGGAACCTGTGGAGAGCGAACAGATAAGTGCTTTCTAACATGTAACCTTGCTGTAAGTCTACAGTAGGGAGTACAGTGGGTTCTTTCTTGATTTCATGTTTTATTAAAATCTGTCTCTTGATCAAATTTTAGAAATATAAACCATAAGTATTAAGTTAGCCTGGAGCACTGTTTTTTAGAGCAATACGACTGTGCTATTTTCTGGGTGTGTAGATTGTGAAGGAGCAAAGATGACCTTTAGTAGAGTGATATGCTCTTCCTGTCAAATGTGGGAGTTAGGGACAGTTTCTATGTTACTGATGATTATGTCTGCAGGAAGAATCTATGGTTGGGAATCCTATCAGATTGCATGGATCGATTGGCGTGACAATTAGATGAAATGAGGAATTTACAAAAGCTAGGGGATGTGATGGATGGCAGTTATAGGAAGGGAGAAAAGCCACTGTTACAGTCAGGTAGATGGGTTAACTCCAGGCAAGGTAGGCGGGGTAGGCAGGTACTGCAGGAGTCTCCTGTGGCTATCCACATTTCAAACAAGTATACTGTTTTGGAAAATATAGGGGGTGATGGACTGTCAGGGGAATGTAGCACGAACAACCAAGTTTCTGATATCGAGGCTGGCTCAAATGTAATGAGGGGTACGTTGGGTTCCAAGCAATCGATTGTGATAGGGGACTGTCAAGTCAAAGGCACAGACAGACATTTCTGCGGCCAGCAGCAAAAAATCAAAATGGTGTATTGCCACCCTGGTGCCAGGATCAAGGATGTCTCAGAGAGGGTGCAGAATGTTCTCAAAGGGGAGAGGGATCAGCAGGACCACTATTTAAGAAAGGTGGTAAGGAAAGCCAGGGAACTATAGACGTCGATGGTGGGTATGTTGTTTGAGGGAATCCTGAGGGACAGGATGTACATGTACTGGAAAGGCAAGGACTGATTAGGGATAGTCAGCAAGGTTTAGTGCATGGAAATCATGTCTGTGACAAGAAATAGTACTGGGTCCACTACTTTTCGTCATTTATATAAACTATTTGAATGTGAACATAGGAGGTATAGTTAGTAAGTTTGCAGATGACACCAAAATTGAAGGTGTAGAGGACAGCGAAGGAGGTTACCTCGAAGTAAAACGGGATCTTGATCAGATGGGCCAATGAGCTGAGAGGTGGCAGATGGAGTTTAATTTAGTTAAATGTGAGGTGCTGCATTTTGGAAAAGCAAATCTTAGCAGGACTTATACACTTAATGGTAAGGTCCTAGGGAGTGTTGCTGAACAAAGAGACCTTGGAGTGCAGGTTCATAGTTCCTTGAAAGCAGAGTCACAGGTAGATTAGATTCCCTACAATATGGAAACAGGCCCTTCGGCCCAACCAATCCACACCGACCCTCCGAAGAGTAACAGACCTATTTCCCTCTGACTAATGCACCGAGCACTATGGGCAATTTAGCATGGCCAATTCACCTGACCTCCACATCTTTGGACTGTGGGAGGAAACCGGAGCACCCAAGGAAACCCACGCAGTCGCCCGAGCCTGGAATCGAACCTGGGACCCTGGTGCTGTCAGGCAGCAGTGCTAACCACTGAGCACCGTGTGGATAGTGAAGAAGGCATTTGGTATGCTTTCCTTTCTTGGTCAGAGCACTGAATATATGAGTTGGGAGGTCATGTTGCGGCTGTACAGGACATTGGTCCGGCCATTTTTGGAATATTGCGTGTAATTCTGGGCTCCTTCTTATCGGAAGGATGTTGTGAAACTTGAAAAAGAGTTCAGAAAAGATTTACAAGGATTTTGGCAGGGTTGGGGAGGCTAAATAGGCTAGGGCTGTTTTCCCTGGAGCATTGGAGGCTGAGAGGTGACCTTATAGAGGTTTATAAAATCATGAGGGGCATGGATATGATAAATAGATAAGGTCTTTTCCCTGGGGTGGGGGAGTCCAGAACGAGAGGGTATAGGTTTAGGGTGAAAGGGGAAAGATACAAAAGGGACCAAAGGAGCAAATTTTACACGCAGAGGGTGGTTCGTGTATGGCAAGAAGTGGTGGAGGCTAGTGCAAATACAGCATTTAAAAGGCATCTGGATGGGTATATGAATAGTAAGGGTTTAAAGGGATATGGGCCAAGTGCTGGCAAATGGGACTAGATTAGATTAGGATATCTGGTCAGCATGGGCGAGTTGGACCAAAGGGTCTGTTTCCATGCTGTACATCTCTGTGACTTTATGACTCTCTATGGTTCCAAGAGAGCCATTTATGACAACCTCATCCCGTGCAAGAATTGAATTTACATACATCACTCTGCATCATAAACAAGCTATTCAACCAACTGAGCTTATGGAACTGAGATATTAAACAGAAAGCAATGCTACGTTAATCACTTCACATTTCCTATGGTACAGTTTCTACTGCTCGTTGTGGATGCGACAGCCCCACATCACAGTTCAATTTCAGCAAGGTAACTGCACTTTAACCAGGTACAAATAACTGACTGAATATTCAACACTGCCTCAAATCCAGGGCTTTTCCACTGTTGCAAGTATTTATACAAACTATCTGCAACACAGTGAAGAATACATTTAACTACCACCAATGCAGAGATTCCTACAACAATGTTTTTCAGATTAAGGCAGCTCCCTGTGATATGCATGATCCATTTAAGTGGCAGGAACCATAAATAAACAAAACTGCTCAAATACCAAGTCCACCAAGATTAAGAACCCTCCTTCATCCAGGTTTCAGGCCTTGAAACTATAAGTCGCTCTGTACTAAAATACCTTTGTCACTGTTGAAACGTTGATCATCTGACAGAGTAGTGTGTTGCTTCAGTGAAAATGGCTCAAGTGTTCTTAGGAGTTTTCTGCATCGCCGCCCTGATGATTCACTGTTGTCTTCCTCTGAACTGCTGCATGCGACTGAAATCTGCCCCTGAAATACAAAATCAAAATCAGAATTTTACAGCCAGGGCTGAGCCTCAATGATGACAATCAGCAGTGTATTTGATGCTATGCACAAAAAACAAAATTAAAAAAAACAAGCATCATTTAAATATTTGGTAGGGCATAACAACAATGGATGCACTTTGCTCAAAATTATTTTAGAAATACTTGTATGAAGTAATTAAAAAGGGATGGACCTCCTCTTTAGAAGTCTCAAACTTTCTGGATTCTTGCACACATTGTATAAATATACCACATGGATTATAACATTATCTGGAGTCAATTAAGGAACTATAACAAATGTTGGACCGATGACCTTTCGCAGTTTACTTCTCTAATCTCAAATTCAATAACATGTTATATTCTTGTAACAAAGTCCACACTATTATAATCTCCAGAATAAAGAAGAGTTACTTTTCACCAAATACATCTGTCCTTAGCTTGCAGGCATCCGCTGAAGTAAGCAGGGTCGCCTGGTCAAATAGAGCTTTTTTGGCCAGAAATTATATTCCAGTATTAAATTAGATCAAAAGAGATGTCATTTGTTTCATTGGTTAATAAAACAGATTGGCATTATACTTATTAACTGCACTGTTTGGAAGCATTGAGAATCTCAAATAACATTTCATTCTTATTTACAAAGTTTTCCTATCACAAGTACAATGTGGGTAATTCCTATCGGCAAATAACCTGAACTTTACATCAATTCTCTTTCTCGAGTTAACCATAATGCTCTTACCTTGACATCTCGCCCAAAAGGAGCAGAGTTTAATACCAACATCAGACAGTTGTGAAAAGCAATTTCTACCACAAAAGTTAGTGAGAGTATCAATTTCAATGTAACTGGCATACATCTACCAACTAG
The DNA here is from genome assembly GCF_037043375.1 of Chiloscyllium plagiosum. Taxonomy (NCBI): domain Eukaryota; kingdom Metazoa; phylum Chordata; class Chondrichthyes; order Orectolobiformes; family Hemiscylliidae; genus Chiloscyllium; species Chiloscyllium plagiosum. The sequence continues at coordinate 87,017,535 of NW_028270150.1, forward strand.
GTTTCTTTGCAACATGAGAAAATAAATTGAAATCGTCCCATTGGAAGTAATTACTTTTTAACCAAAATCATGAAAAAGATCATTTGTCATTCTCTCACTGTGGTGTGGAACCTTACGTGTAAATTGGCTGCTACATTTGCTTCTATCAATCCCAATGGAATTTCTCACAACTCTTCAGATATAGAAGCAATGTGTCCATAAGCAGCAAGAACTGGAATACTGAGGCATGAGCTGATAAGTGAGAAGAAACCTTTGCACCGAACAAAAAACATCTCCAACAAAAGAAATACGAAGCAATTCCCTTGATCTCCACATCATTAACATTGCTGAATGACGGGGAAGGCTATAGCCTAGTGGTACTATCACTGGACTATTAATCCAGAAACCCAATTAATGTTCTGGGGACCCAGGTTAAAGTTTTGCAGTGGCAGATGGTGCAATTTGAATAATAATTTTTAATAATGATAGTAAAATCTGGAATTAAAATTCCACTGATGACCATGAAACTATAACCAATTATTGGAACAACCCATCTGGTTCCCTAACGTCCTTTAGGGAATAAAATCTGCCTGTGACTCCATACCTATAGCATTGTGGTTGACTTTCAACTGCCCTCTGAGATGGCCGAGCATGCCATTCAATTACATCAGAACTACAAAATCTCTAAGAAATGAAACTGGACGGATCATCTGGCATCGACCTAGGCACCAGAATAGACAACAGCCCTGTTGACCCTGGAAAATTCACCATGTAAGGCCTAGTGCCAAAACAGAGTGACCATTGCATAGTCATTGCAGAGTGGAAGTCCCATATTCACATTGACAATAACCTCCATCATGTTATGTGGCACTATGCTCAATGGGACAGATTTCAAACAGATCTAGCAACTCAAGACTGGACATCCAGGAGGCACTCAACAGCAACAGAATTGTATTCCAGCTTAATCCGCAAACTCTTGGCCAGCATATCCCCCACTCAAATATCACCATAAAGCCAGTGTATAAACCCTGTTTCAATGGAGAGTGCTGGAGGGTATACCAGGAGCAGCACCACGTAAACTTAAAAATGAGGTGTCAGCCTGGTGAAGATACCACACAGGACTACTTGCGAACACCATAAGCGGTAAGTGATGGATAGATCTAATAATTCCATAACCAATAGGTCATATCTAAGCTCTGCAGTCATAGAATCACAAAGCATGGAAAGAGACTCTTCAGTCCAACTTGTCTGTGCCAACCAGACATCCCAATCTGACCTAGTCCCATTTGTCTGCATCTGGCCCATAAAACCATTCCTGTTCATATACACATCCAAATGTCTTTTAAATATTGTTGTGGCTCTGTTCGCCAAGCTGGGAATTTGTGTTGCAGACGTTTCGTCCCCTGTCTAGGTGACATCCTCAGTGCTAGGGAGCCTCTTGTGAAGCGCTTCTGTGATCTTTCCTCCGGCATTTGTAGTGGTTTGAATCTGCCGCTTTCGGTTGTCAGTTCCAGCTGTGCATGGCAGTGGTCGGTATATTGGGTCCAGGTCGATGTGCTTATTGATTGAATCTGTGGATGAGTGCCATGCCTCTAGGAATTCCCTGGCTGTTCTCTGTTTGGCTTGTTCAATAATAGTAATGTTGTCCCTGTTGAATTCATGTTGTTTGTCATCTACATGTGTGGCTACTAAGGATAGCTGGTCGTGTCATTTCGTGGCAAGTTGGTGTTCATGGATGCGGATCGTTAGCTGTCTTCTTGTTTGTCCTGTGTAGTGTTTTGTGCAGTCCTTGCATGGGATTTTGTACACTACATTGGTTTTGCTCATGCTGGGTATCGGCTCCTTCGTCTGGTGAATTGTTGTCTGAGAGTGGCTGTTAGTTTGTGTGCTGTTATGAGTCCTAGTGGTCGCAGTAGTCTGGCTGTCAGTTCGGAAATACTCTTGATGTATGGTAGTGTGGCTAGTCCTTTGGGTTGCAGCATGTAAGCTTACCTGGGTAGGTTTTTTCCCCCTTTAAAAGCACGAAGGAGAGGAACCCGAGGCACTACACGGGTAGTGCCTCCCACCCGCCCTCCTCCTCTAACCTAATAATAACACCTGTTGTGGTAAGTAGGTAAGTGCTGAATTTTGCTTGTTGTATTCTTTAGACCCAGTTTTTTTTAAAATAAAAGTTAGCTTTAGAGGGATGGCAGTGAAGGCAGTGCAATGTTCCTCCTGCAACATGTATGAGGTGAGGGATGCCATCGACGTCCCTGCCGATTACACTTGCAGGAAGTGCACCCATCTCCAGCTCCTCCAAGACAGTGTTAGGGAACTGGAGCTGGAGTTGGATGAACTTCGGATCATTCGGGAGGCAGAGGGGGTCATAGATCAGAGTTATAGGGAAGTAGTAACTCCAAAGATGGCAGATAGATGGGTGACAGTGAGGGGGACTGGGAGGAAGCAGCCAGTGCAGGGACCCCCTGCGGCCGTTCCCCTCAAGAACAAGTATACCGTTTTGGATACTTGTGGGGGGGACGACTTACCAGGGGTAAGTAACGGGGCTCAGGTCTCTGGCACGGAGCCTGTCCCCGTTACTCAGAAGGGAAGGGTGATGAAGAGCAGAGCAGTAGTAATTGGGGACTCGATAGTTCGGGGCACAGATAGGCGGTTTTGTGGGAACGAGAGAGACTCACGTTTGGTATGTTGCCTCCCAGGTGCAAGGGTACGTGATGTCTCTGATCGTGTTTTCCGGGTCCTGGAGGGGGAGGGGGAGCAGCCCGAAGTCGTGGTCCATATTGGCACCAACGACATAGGTAGGAGGAGTGCCGAGGATGTTAGACAGGCTTTCAGGGAGCTAGGTTGGAAGCTCAGAGTTAGAATGAACAGAGTTGTTGTCTCTGGTTTGTTACCCGTGCCACGTGATAGAGATTCGAGGAATAGGGAAAGAGAACACTTAAATGCGTGGCTACAGGGATGGTGCAGGAGGGAGGGATTCCGGTTTTTGGATAACTGGGGTTCTTTCTGGGGACGGTGGGACCTCTATAAACAGGATGGTCTACACCTAAACCTGAGGGGCACCAGTATCCTTGGGGGGAGGTTTGCTAGTGCTCTTGGGGGGGGTTTAAACTAACTCTGCAGGGGCATGGGAACCCAGATTGTAGCTTCAGGGTGCAGGGCCTGGAGTGTAGGGAGGTTAGGAACATGGCATCAATTTCCAAGGAGGGTGCCTGTAAACAGGAAAGTGGCTTGAAGTGTGTATACTTCAATGCAAGAAGTATACGAAATAAGGTAGGTGAACTTGCAGCGTGGGTTGGTACCTGGGGCTTCGATGTTGTGGCTATTACGGAGACATGGCTAGAACAGGGACAGGATTGGCTGTTGCAGGTTCCAGGATTTAAATGTTTTAGTAGGGTCAGAGGTGGGGGTAAAAGAGGGGGAGGTGTGGCATTGCTTGTCAAAGATAGTATTACAGTGGTGGAAAGGACGATGGATGAGGACTTGCCATCTGAGGTAGTTTGGGCTGAGGTTAGGAATAGGAAAGGTGAGGTCACCCTGTTAGGAGTCTTTTACAGGCCTCCTAATAGTCCTAGAATCATTGAAGAAAGGATAGGGAAGGTGATTCAGGAGATGAGTGACAGTAATAGGGTGGTTGTTATGGGGGACTTTAACTTTCCTGATATTGATTGGGAAAGCTATAGCTCAAGTTCGTTAGATGGGTCAGTGTTTGTTCAATGTGTGCAGGAGAGTTTCCTGACACAATATGTAGACAGGCCAACAAGAGGTGAGGCCATACTGGATTTGGTTCTGGGTAACGAATCAGGCCAGGTGTTAGAATTAGAGGTAGGTGAGCACTTTGGGGATAGTGACCATAATTCGGTGATTTTTACTCTCGTGATGGAGAGGGATAAGTGTGTACTACAGGGCAAGAGTTATAGCTGGGGTCAGGGAAATTATGATGCGGTGAGGCATGACTTAGGATGTGTGGCTTGGAAAAGTAGACTCCAAGGCAAGAGTGTAAATGATATGTGGAGCTTGTTCAAGGAGCAACTATTGAGTGTCCTTGATAATTATGTACCTGTCAGGCAGGGAGGAAAGGGTCGTGCGAGGGAGCCGTGGTTTAATAAGGAATTGGAATCCCTTGTTAAATGGAAGAGGGCGGCCTATCTTAAGATGAGACGTGAAGGTTCAATTGGGGCGATTGAGAGTTATAGGGTAGCCAGGAAGGACCTGAAGAGAGAGCTAAGAGCAGCAAGGAGGGGACATGAAAGGTCCTTAGTCGGTAGGATTAGGGAAAACCCTAAGGCTTTCTATAGGTATGTTAGGAATAAAAGAATGACTAGGGTAGGAATAGGTCCAGTCAAGGATAGTAGTGGGAAGTTGCGTGTGGAGGCGGAAGAGATTGGGGAGACACTGAATGAATACTTTTCTTCAGTATTTACTCAGGAACAGGGCATTGTCGTCGATGCGAATACTGAGTCACAAATAAGTAGAATGGATGGCTTTGAGGTATGTAGAGAAGAGGTGTTGGAAATCCTGGAAAAGGTGAAAATAGATAAGTCCCCTGGGCCTGATGGCATTTATCCTAGGATTCTCTGGGAAGCAAGGGAGGAGATTGCAGAGCCATTGGCCTTGATTTTTATGTCCTCTTTGTCTACAGGAGTAGTGCCAGAAGACTGGAGGATAGCAAATGTGGTTCCCTTGTTCAAAAAGGGGAGTAGGGATAACCCTAGTAACTATAGGCCGGTGAGTCTCACTTCTGTTGTGGGCAAAGTCTTAGAGAGAATTGTAAGGGATAGGATTTATGCACATCTGGATAGGAATAATGTGATCAAGGATAGTCAGCATGGTTTTGTGAAGGGCAGGTCGTGCCTCACAAACCTTATTGAATTCTTTGAAAAGGTGACGAAGGAGGTTGATGAGGGGAAAGCGGTAGATGTGGTATATATGGATTTTAGTAAGGCGTTTGATAAGGTTCCCCATGGTAGGCTACTGCAGAAAATACGGAGATATGGCATTGAGGGTGAGTTGGAGGTTTGGATTAGGAATTGGCTGGATGGAAGAAGACAGAGGGTAGTAGTTGATGGCAAAGTTTCTTCATGGAGTGCCGTCACTAGCGGTGTTCCGCAAGGATCTGTTTTGGGACCATTGCTGTTTGTCATTTTTATAAATGACCTGGAAGAGGGGTTAGAAGGTTGGGTGAGCAAGTTTGCGGATGATACGAAAGTCGGAGGAGTTGTTGACAGTGAGGAAGGATGTGGCAGGTTACAGCAGGATATAGAGAAGCTGCAGAGCTGGGCAGAAAGGTGGCAAATGGAATTCAATGTAGCTAAGTGTGAGGTGATTCACTTTGGGAAGAATAACAAAAAGATGGGGTACTGGGCTAATGGTCGGATACTTGGTAGTGTGGATGAGCAGAGGGATCTTGGTGTCCATGTACACAGATCTCTGAAAGTTGCCACCCAGGTAAATAGTGCGGTGAGGAAGGCATATGGCGTACTGGCTTTTATTGGTAGAGGAATTGAGTTCCGGAGTCCTGAGGTCATGATGCAGTTGTATAAGACTCTGGTGCGGCCGCATCTGGAATATTGTGTGCAGTTTTGGTCGCCATACTATAGGAAGGATGTGGAGGGACTGGAACGGGTGCAGAGGAGGTTTACCAGGATGTTGCCTGGTATGGAAGGAAGATCGTATGAGGAAAGACTGAGACACTTGGGGCTGTTTTCATTAGAGAAAAGAAGGTTTAGGGGTGACTTGATTGAGGTGTACAAGATGATTAGGGGGTTAGATAGGGTTGACAGTGTGAACCTTTTCCCGCGTATGGAGTCGGGTATTACAAGGGGGCATAGCTTTAAATTAAGGGGGGGTAGATATAGGACTGAAGTTAGGGGTAGGTTCTTCACTCAGCGAGTCGTAAGTTCATGGAATGCCCTGCCAGTAGCAGTGGTGGACTCTCCCTCTTTATGGGCATTTAAGCGGGCATTGGATAGTGGGTTAGTATAGGTTAGGTGGGCTTGGATCGGCGCAACATCGAGGGCCAAAGGGCCTGTACTGCGCTGTATTCTTCTATGTTCTATGTTCTATGTTCTATGTCCTCATTCCGTTGTCTTTCCCTTAGGCATCTGTTGATGAAATTGCACGGGTATCCGTTTTTGGCGAATACATTGTATAGGTGTTCTTCTTCCTCTTTTTGGAATTCTGGTGTACTGCAGTGTGTTGTGGCCCTTGGTGTTGTGTGTGTTGGGATGGTTGCTTTCGTAGTTTAGGACTTGGTCTGTGTGTGTGGCTTTCCTGAATACCTTTGTGGTCAATTCTCCGTTCGGTGTTCTCTGTACCATCACGTCTAGGAATGGGAGTTGGTTGTCCTTTTCTTCCTCTCTGGTGAATCGGATTCCTGTGAGTGTGGCGTTGATGATCCATTATGTGTTCTCTATTTCTGTGTTTTTAATTATTACAAAGGTGTCATCTGACCCAGAGTTTGGGTTGAATTTGCGATTGTAATTATATCCACCTCCACTACTCTGGCAACTCGTTCCATACATACATCATTCTCTGCATGAAAATACTATCCTTCAAGTCCTTTCTAAAACTCTCCCCTCACACCTTAAACCAATGCCCTCTAATTGTGGACTCACCCACTCCAGCAAAGAGACTTTGGCTATTCACCCTGTACATGTGCCTCATGATTTTATAAACCTCTATAAGGTCACCCCTCAGCCTGCAACACTCCAGGGAAAAAAGCCCCAGCCAAGTCAGCCTCTCCCTATAACTCAAACCCTCCAGTCACAGCAACATCCTCGTAAATCTTTTCTTCACCCTCTCATGTTTAACAACATGCTTCCTACTGAAGGGTGACTAGAATTTGATGCAGTATTCTAAAAGTGATCTCACCAATGTCCTGTATAGCTGCAACATGACATCCCCAACTCTTACACTCAATGTTCTGACCCATGAAGGCAAATACTTTCTTCACCATGCTGTGCTACCTGCGACTCCCACTTTCAAGTAACTACGTACATTCATCCCTAGGTCTCTTTGTTTGGAAACACTCTCGAAGGCCCTACCATTAATTGTAAAATTCTGTCCTGGTTTGCCTTACCAAAATGCAATACCTCACATTTATCTAAATTAAACTCCATCTGCCAATCCTCAGTCCATTGGCCCATCTGATGTCTTGTTGTACTCTGAGATAATTTTCTTCATTGTCCACTACACCACCTATTTTGGTGTCATCTGCAAACTTACTAACCATACATCCTATATTCACATCCAAATTATTTGTATAAATGACAAAAAGTAAAACCAGCACCAATCCTTGCGGCACACCACTGGTCACAGGCCTCCAGTCTGAAAAGCAATCCTTTACCAGCATCCTCTGTCTCCTACCTTCAAGCCATGTCTGGCCACGTCCAGCTGTGAATGGTGGTGGACAAATATCCCCATCCTCAAATGATGGAAGAGCTCAACACATCAGTGCAAAAGATAAGGCTGAAGAATTTGCAGCAATCTTAAGGCAAAAGTGCGAAGTGGATGATTCATCTCAACCTCCTCAAGTGGTCCCCAGCATTACAGAAACCAGTCATCAGCCACATCGATTCATTCCACGTGGTATCAAGAAACAGTTGGAGACACTGGATACTGCAAAGTCTATGGGGCCTGACAACATTCCACCAATAGTACTGAAGACTCGTGCTCCAGAACTTGCCGTTTCCCTAACCAAGCTCTTCTAGTACAGTTACAACACTGGCATCTGCCCACCAATGTCAAAAATTTCCCAGTATGGAATCCAACACAGCCAATTCCCGCCCCATCAGCCTACTCTCGATCGTCTGTAAAGTGATGGAAGGGGTCATCAAGCAGCACATGCTCAGTAATAACCTGCTCAGTGCTACCGAGTTTGGATTCCACCAGGACCACTCAGATCCGAATCTCATCAGAGCCTTGGTTCAAACATAGACAAAAAGTTGAAATCCAGAAGTGAGAAGAGGGTGACTGCCCTTGATATCAAGGCTGCATTCGACTGAGTGTGGCATCAAGGAGCCCTAGCAAAACAGAAATCAATGGGTATTGGGGGCAAACTCTCTGCTGGTAGAGTAATACCTGGCACATGGTCATGGTTGTTGGAGGTCAGTCATCTCGGCTCCAAGACATCTCCGAAGGAGAAGTTCCTCAGGGCAGTGTCCTAGGTCCAACAATATTCAGCTGCTTTATCAATGACCTTCCCTCCATTATAAGGTTAGAAGTGGGGATGTTCGCTGATGATTGCACAATGTTCAGCACTATTCATGACTCATCAGATACAGAATCAGTCCATGTTCAAATTCAACAAAATCTGGACAATACCCAGACTTGGTTTGACAAGTGGCAAGTAACATTCACACCACACAAATGCTAGGCTATGACCATCACCAATAAGAGATAATCTAACCACCCCTTGACATTCAGTGATGTTACTATCACTGAATTCCCACTATCAACATCCTGGGGGTTATCATTGACCAGAAACAACTGGGCTCATTACATAAACACAGTGGCTCCTAGAGCAGGTCAGAGGCTAAGAATACTCCAGAGAGTAAAACACCTCCTGACTCCACCATCTACAAAGCACAAATCAGAAGTGCTCCCAATTTGCCTGGATGGGTGCAGTGCCAACAACACTCAAGAACCTGGACACTATCAAGGGCAATGCAGCCCACTTAATTGGCACTGCATCCACAAGCATTCACTCCCTCCACCACCTTCAGTAGTAGCAGTGTGTACTATATATAAGGTGCACTGCAGACATTCACCACAGAAAACACCTTCCAAACCCACGACCACTTCCATCTAGAAGGACAGGGACACAAGAGACACAGGAACAGCACCACCTTCAAGTTCGCTCCAAGCTACTCACAATCCTGACTTGATAATATATCACTGTTCCTTCACTGTCACTAGGTCAAAATCCTGAAATTGCTTCCCTTACAGCATTTTGTGTCAACCCACAGAAGGTGGACTGCAGCAGTGCAAGAAGGCAGCTCACCACCACCTTCTCAAAAGACAGGAAATGGTGGCCAGCCAGGGATGCTGACATCCCACAAATGAATATTAAAAAATACCCACTATCAATATCCTGAGGGTCACCATTGGCCGAATCAATTGGGTCAACCGTGTGAATACAGTGACTACAAGAGGAGGGCAGAGGCTAGAAATTCTATGGTAAGCCTCCTGGATAACCAAAGCCTGCCCATAAACAACAATGTACAAGTTAGGAGTGTGATGGAATACTTTCCAGTTGCCTGGATGAGTGTATCTTCAACGACATTCAAGAAGTTCAAACGACACATGACAAGGTAGCCCCCTTTGTCCTCATTCACCACTTCAAAAATAAATTCCCTCCACCACTGCCATACATGTGTACTACTTACAAGATGCATGGCAGTATCTCACCAAGCTTTCTTTAACCACACCTCCCAAGTCTGTATTATCTGGAAGGACAAGGGCAGTAAATGCATGGGAACACTAATATCTATAAGTTTCTCTTTGAGCCATACAGCATCCTGATTTAAAACTGTATCATTGATTCTTCACTGTCACTGGTTCAAAAGTGGAAAACAGAGGTAGGTGGTGGATGGTTGTTTTTCAGACTGGAGGCCTGTGGCCAGTGGAGCGCCACAAGGATCGGTGCTGGGCCCTCGACTTTTTGTCATTTACATAAATGATTTGGATGCGAGCATAAAAGATACAGTTAGTAAGTTTGCAGATGACACCAAAATTTGAGGTGTAGTGGACAGCGAAGAGGGTTACCTCAGATTACAACAGGATCTGGACCAGATGGTCCAATGGGCTGAGAAGTGGCAGATGGAGTTTAATTCAGATAAATGCGAGGTGCTGTATTTTGGGAAAGCAAATCTTAGCAGGACTTATACACTTAATGGTAAGATCCTAGGGAGTGTTGCTGAACAAAGAGACCTTGGAGTGCAGGTTCATAACTCCTTGAAAGTGGAGTTGCAGGTAGATAGGATAGTGAAGAAGGCGTTTGGTATGTTTTCCCTTATTGGTCAGAGAATTGAGTACAGGAGTTGGGAGCTCATGTTGCGGCTGTACAGGACATTGGTTAGGCCACTTTTGGAATATTGTGTACAATTCTGGTCTCCTTCCTATCGGAACGATGTCGTGAAACTTGAAAGTGTTCAGAAAAGATTCACAAAGATGTTTCCAAGGTTGGAGGATCTGAGCTACAGGGAGAGGCTGAACAGGCTGGGGCTGTTTCCCTGGAGCGTCGGAGGCCGAGGGGTGACCTTATAGAGGTTTATAAAATTATGAGGGGTATGAATAGGATAAATAGACAAAGTCTTTCGCCCTGGGGTCAGGGAGTCCAGAACGAGAGGGCATAGGTTTAGGCTGAGAGGGGAAAGATATAAAAGAGACATAAGGGGCAACTTTTTCACGCAGAGGATGGTACGTGTATGGAATGAGCTGCCAGAGGATGTGGTGGAGGCTGGTACAATTGCAACATTTAAGAGGCATTTGGATGGGTATATGAATAGGAAGGGTTTGGAGGGATATGGGCCGGGTGCTGGCAGGTGGGACTAGATAGGGTTGGGATATCTGGTTGGCATGGACGGGTTGAACCAAAGAGTCTGTTTCCATGCTGTACATCTCTATGACTCTATGGTTCAAAATACCAGAATTCCCTTTCTAACACCACACATTGTTTGTGTCCTTACACCTCAAAGACTTCAGCAGATCATCTCATTATCAAAGGAAATGAGGAATGGGTAACAAATGCTGCCTTTGCCAGCAATGCTCAAATACAATGAACAAATAATAGAAGTTTAACTAAAGCATATGTGCCTGTTCAAGTTGCTGTAAAAGAGCCACAACACTAATCAAAATTAGAAGACTTGCCTTCCAGTAACCTGACCAGCATTTATTCCTCAACAATGACTGCAACTGATTAATAGAAGCATTCGTTCATTGTTGCTCCCACCTTCTTATCCCACAAGTTAGTTAATTGAGAAAACAAAGTAAGGGACTCATGTTTACACCAGTGTTGTTAATCTTTTCAATCGTCCTTTACCTGCTCCAGAAGCCTTCTTCGTTGAGCCTGCAGAAGGGCTGTCTTTGTTTTAGGTCTTTTATTCGGTGACTTTTCAGAAGTGTGAAAACCTGACCTTCCACGTTCAGGCTTCTTTGTGCTATTCAAAGAGTTGTGAAACAAAATGCAACATAAGAGAATTCAAAATCACAATACTGTTACCAAAGTATGACCAGACATCTGTGCATCTTCTAAAAGTTAAACTTTGGGTACTAAAGAGTCTGAAAAATATGTTAACATGCTCAGTGATCCTCACCTTTAGCTGCAAGTAGGCTATCAAAGACGTAATAAAGGATAAATAAGTTATTAAAATTTTTGCTTCCAACTATTGACGAGGAATCTAGATTGTACACTTTCATCCCATTCTCACATTCATGCAGCTTCATTCCTTCTCTCATTTGTTGATATCTTCCTTACTCACATCTCCTTTCTCCATGTCCTCCATCCCCGTAAAAAAGACATTTCTCATCCCTCTTTTACTTTTGCTTTGTAGATCTTTTGCTTTTATTTTTTACCCCCACCTCCCCATTCCATTTTGTCTCCAATTCTTTCCTTTGATACCACATTTTCTCTCTCTCATTCCTCATCACTCTCAAGTATTGAGTTTATGGAAGCAGTTCATTCCCTGTTTTATTTTGCAGGAATGAAGACTTTTATTTATATAGCCATTGATTCTGACATTGCCGGCTGACAGTATCTCAGTTCATACTGACACTCTCCTTTCTCCTTCACAAAGCACATGACCTCCTCAAAGAAGCATTCTGTGTCTTTGTCACTTTTTCCCCCTATCAGTTTTCCCCAGGAAATGGATTTGGAAATGGCGGTAGTTAATAAAGATGTGTTGCCCTTCGAACTCCATTTTGATTTAGTACCCTTCCCATTTCCGTATCTCTCCCTTACTTTTAATGGTCCACATTAACCTTAATGGGTTTTGTACATAAAAATTAATCAATTCAAAAAACACAAGTGATGTATTGATAATGGTGGAAAGCAAAACAGCAGTGATTTGGTGATGGAAAAATCATTAAATTGTGTGAGAGCGCACTTTTGGAATATAAGAGAGAGAAAAATTGAAAGTGGTGTGGTTTCTACCATCACCCTTGAAGCCTTTAGAGAGGTGGGAACCCCAGGGACTCAAGTGCATTTTGTCCCTTTCCAGGTCCATTTTGATTGGGTTCCCTTTCTTTATTTCCCCATGCTGCATTCATTTTCTGTTGTGTTATTGCCATTAGTTGGCAGTGTTTATTACTTGATTTTGTAAGTACTGAAATGGGTGATTGGATAATAGGTTATTTAAAAAAAGAGTTCAGAGGGCACTCTTGTGGTGCACTGGTTGTGTCCCTACCCAGGACCAAGAGGCCCAGGATTAAGTCCCATTTGCTGCAGAGATGTGTAACAACACTTCTTATCAGGTTGATTAGAACATTTGGTTAATTTTTTTTTATAATTATTGAAGAACTCAATTTTTAGTGCCTGATGGTAGTGTGGGCCACTGGGCCAGAAAGTTCAGGTTCAAGTGTCGTGTGTCCTGGACATGTATCTTAGCATGTTTCAACAGACTGGCTTCAATAAAAAAGAGCTGAGTTCATCCCTGGTGGGATATTTGTTACTTGTTATTCAGGTGATGTGATAATGGGGTCATAAAATTTATAAAAAGCTGAAGGAACCCTGTTATGCAGTGGGAGTATCCCTACCTATGAGTCAAAGTCCCTGCTCTAGAGGTATATAATGCCACCTCCAAACTGGTTGATTAGAAAATCTAAAAATAATTGAGTTCTTATTTGGATGATTGGATAACTTTTTTTTTATTAGTTTCCCTAGTGTGGAAACAGGCCCTTTGGCCCAAAAAGTTCACACCGACCCTCCGAAGAGAAACCCACCCAGACCCATTTCCCTCTGACTAATGCACCTAACACTATGGGCGATTTAGAAAATAGATAGACAATAGACAATAGGTGCAGGAGTAGGCCATTCTGCCCTTCGAGCCTGCACCCCCATTCAATATGATCATGGCTGATCATCCTTAATCAGTATCCTGTTCCTGCCTTATCTCCATAACCCTTGATTCCACTATCCTTGAGAGCTCTATCCAACTCTTTCTTAAATGAATCCAGAGACTGGGCCTCCACTGCCCTCTGGGGCAGAGCATTCCACACAGCCACCACTCTCTGGGTGAAGAAGTTTCTCCTCATCTCTGTCCTAAATGGTCTACCCTGTATTTTTAAGTTGTGTCCTCTGGTTCGGCACTCACCCACCAGCGGAAGCATGTTTCCTGCCTCCAGAGTGTCCAATCCTTTAATAATCTTATATGTCTCAATCAGATCCCCTCTCAGTCTTCTAAACTCAAGGGTATACAAGCCCACTCGCTCCAGTCTTTCAGCGTAAGGTAGTCCCACCATTCCAGGAATTGACCTCCTGAACCTACGCTGCACTCCCTCAATAGCCAGAATGTCTTTCCTCAAATTTGGAGGCAAGAACTGCACACAATACTCCAGGTGTGGTCTCACCGGGGCCCTGTACAGCTGCAGAAGAACCTCTTGGCTTCTATACTCAATCCATCTTGTTATGAAGGCCAGCATGTTATTAGCCTTCTTCACTACCTGCTGTACCTGCATGCTTACCTTCATTGACTGGTGTACAAGAACACCCAGATCTCTTTGTACTGCCCCTTTACCTAAATTGATTCCATTTAGGTAGTAATCTGCCTTCGTGTTCTTGCCACCAAAGTGGATAACCATACATTTATCCCCATTAAACTGCATCTGCCATACATCTGACCACTCACCTAACCTGTCCAGATCTCCTAACATCCTCCTCACATTTCCCCCTGCCACCCAGCTTAGTATCATCAGCAAATTTGCTAATGTTATTACTAATACCATCTTCTATATCATTAATATATATTGTAAAAAGCTGCGGTCCCAGCACTGATCCCTGCGGTACCCCACTGGTCACTGCCTGCCATTCCGAAATGGAGCTGTTTATCACTACTCTTTGATTCCTGTCATCCAACCAACTTTCAATCCAAGTTCGTACTTTGCCCCCAATACTATGCACCCTAATTTTGCTCACTAACCTCCTGTGTGGGACTTTATCAAAAGCTTTCTGAAAGTCCAGGTACATTACATCTACTGGATCTCCCTCATCCATCTTCAGAGTTACATCCTCAAAAAATTCCAGAAGATTAGTCATGCATGGTTTCCCCTTCATAAACCCATGCTGACTCTGACCTATCCTGTTACTACTATCCAGATGTGTTGTAACTTCATCCTTTATAATAGACTCCAGCATCATTCCCGCCACTGAGGTCAGACTAACTGGTCTATAATTTCCTCTTTTCTCTCTCCCACCTTTCTTAAAAAGTGGTACAACATTAGCCACCCTCCAATCCGCAGGAACTGATCCCGAATCTATCGAACTCTGGAAAATAATCACCAACGCATCCACGATTTTTCATTCAGTACCCTGGGATGTAGACCATCAGGCCCCGGGAACTTATCAACCTTCAGACCTAATAGTCTCTCCAACACCAATTCCTGGCAAATATAAATTCCCTTCAATTCAGGTCCTTCAGCCACTGTTACCTCAGGGAGATTACTTGTGTCTTCTCCAGTGAACACAGATCTGAAGTACCAATTCAATTCTTCTGCCATTTCTTTGTTCCCCGTAATATATTCCCTTGTTTCGGTCTTCAAGGGCCCAATTTTAGTCTTAACCATTTTTTTGCCTTTCACATACCTAAAAAAGCTTTTACTATTCTCCTTTATATTTTTGGCCCGTTTACCTTCGTACCTCATTTTTTCTCTGCGTATTTCCTTCTTAGTAATCTTCTGTTGTTCTTTAAAAGTTTCCCAGTCCTCCGTTTTCCCACTTATCTTTGCTATGTTATACTTTTTCTCTTTTAACTTTATATGTTTCTTAACTTCCCTCGTCAGCCACGGCCACCCATGCCTCCTCTAAGGATATTTCTTCTTTTTCGGAATGGCTCTAACATATGAGGAACGGCTGAGGATCCTGGGATTGTATTCAATGGAGTTTAGAAGATTAAGAGGAGATCTAATAGAAACTTACAAGATAATACATGGCTTGGAGAGGGTGGACGCTAGGAAATTGTTTCCGTTAGGCGAGGAGACTAGGACCCGTGGACACAGCCTTAGAATTAGAGGGGGTAAATTCAGAACAGAAATGTGGAGACATTTCTTCAGCCAGAGAGTGGTGGGCCTGTGAAATTCATTGCCACAGAGTGCAGTGGAGGCTGGGACGCTAAATGTCTTCAAGGCAGAAATTGATAAATTCTTGATTTCACAAGGAATTAAGGGCTACGGGGAGAATGCGGGTAAGTGGAGTTGAAATGCCCATCAGCCATGATTGAATGGCGGAGTGGACTTGATGGGCCGAATGGACTTACTTCCACTCCTATGTCTTATTCTCTTATGCTTATGCATCTTCTGCATTATACACAAAAATATCTGCCATTGTTCCTCCACTGTCACCCCTGCTAAGGTATTGCACCATTGAACTTTGGCCAGATTCTCCCTCATAGCTCCATAGTTCCCTTTATTCAACTGAAATATTGTCACTTCCGATTGTACCCTCTCCCTTTCAAATTGCAGATTGACCATTATTGTATTATGGTCACTACTTCCCAATGGCTCCTTCACTTTGAGGTCCCTGACCAATTCTGGTTCGTTGCATGGCCAATTCACCTAACCTGCACATCTTTGGGACTGTGGGGGGAAACTGAAGCACCCGGAGGAAACCCACACAGACACGGGGAGAATGTGCTAACTCCACACAGTAGGTCACCCGAGGCTGGAATCGAATCTGGGACCCTGGTGCTGAGAGGCAGCTAACCACTGAGCCACCGTGCCATTGTGGTGGGTTTCTTTATTTTAAGAAAAAAAGCCAATTTCTTGCATAGCAGAGTGCTGACTTTTGGACAGAGAAAGGATCCAGAAGGAAAGATGGAAAATGACACTTGTTCTACAGTTGGATTTTTAATAAAATCTTCATAAATCTCTGAAAATCTTTTGCTGCCTCAGCCAACAAATGGATACTAGAACATGAAATATCCCCCTCCCATCCATGTTCCCATTTTACCATCCCCTCCTTTTCCCTTCCATTGTTCCATGTCTCGCAGTTAAACTTCCGTCTATTTCCCATCTAACTGGTATCATTAAGACCAGTAGCTCAACTTCAATGTTTAAATTAGAATTAGAGTTAGATTTATTGTCATGTGTACTCAAGTACAAAATACAGTAGTATAGTGAAATGTGTACAATGTCACCACACAAGGCACCATCTTAAGTACATAGCATCTAGGTATAAATTACGCCACTAATGAAATGGACTCGCACCAGCAGAATGCAGAGGCCAAACTCCAGTGTTCATGTGTTCTGAATTACAAATTCTTATGTTTGTGTATTTATACACATGCATTCATCTTCATAGGCACTGGAGTAGGCCATTTAGCCTCTCTCACTTAATCTAAAATAACTAGGAGCAGTAGTAGGCAATTCAGCCCTCAAGTCCACACACCACATTTTATACGATCATGGCTGATCTCATCTCAACCTCAACTTCAATTTCCTGCCCTCGCCCCATAACCAGTTAACCCATTACTAATTAAAAATTTGTCTATCTCCCCAAGTTTACTCAGTGCCCCAGCATCCACCACACTTGGCGGTAGTGAATTCCATAGATTTGAGGACCGATGGAGACAAGTAATTCCTCTTCATCAATGTTTTAAATCTGCCACCCCTTAGCCTAAAACCATGACCTCTCATTCTATGTTGCCCCTCTTCGACTACTTTGTTAATCCCATTTCACATATTACGTACCTCAATTAGATCAGCTCTCATTCTTCTAAACTCTAACTACAGGCCTTAACATGTCAGTGTCTTTTCATAAGACATGCCTTTCCTCTCTGGAATTAGTTGAGTGAACATTCTCTGAACTGCCTCCAATGCAATTACATCATTTCTCAAGCCAGGGGACCAAAACAGTATGCAGTACTCCAGATGTAGTCTCACCAATGCCTTGTACAATTGCAAGAACACTTGCCTATGTTTATATTCATTCCATTAGTAAACATTGCCAAAATTCTATTTGCTGTCCTTATTACCTGCTGTACCTTTGTACTAGCTTTCTACAATTTATGTACAAAAACACTCAGGCTCCTATGCACTAAAGAATTTTGAAGTTTCTTTTCATTTAGATAATCTGTCTTTTCATTCCTCCAACCAAAATGGTGACCTCACAATTATCCACAATAAACTCCATTGACCAAACATTGGCTCGTACACTTAACCTACCCATATCCATTTGTACATTTCTTAGTTTTCTTTGCAATTTACTTTCTCACCTATTTTAGTGCCATCTGAAATTTTGGCTACATTACATTCTATCCCTGCATCCAAGTTATTAATCTGATTGAATTAGGTAGGGCCCAAATAACAAACACTGCCACACCCTCTTACTTATAGCTTTCCAAACAGAAAAAGACTCTGCTTTCTGTTGGTTAGCCAATTCTCCATCTAGGCTAATATATTATCTTTAATCCTGTGTGCTTTTACCTTATGTGTTAACCTTTTGTGCAGCATCTCCTCAAAGTCCAGAAATACTGCATCTACGGGACCCACTTATTCATTTTGCTTGTTACATCTTTAAAGAAGTCCAGAAATTAGTCAAACACAATTTACCCTTCTTAAAATGTGCTTAGATGGATACATTTTGACATTGAAAATGTCCTGTCACTTTCAATCATTTACTACCTGCATCTCAATTCAACTTACCTATTTTGTTTTGTAACCTTTAATATCTTGAGTAAGTATTTTGAGAAGAATCTAAGGAATTGAAATTTCAATTAATGTAATTTCAACAGCTTTTCTGATGGCTGACCTGAAACTTACCCTTTTTGAGTTAAGGATGAAGCTCTCCGCAAACGAGGTGCTTCTTCTACTTTCACATCAGTCTTTACCTCTTCCATCGTATCCATTAGTTCACCATCTGATTCAAAATGTGATCCTTTTCTCTCTACTTTGCTGGAAGGCTTTACTATGTTGCTACGTCCCACATCGACATCATAATGAATCATTTCACCATTTCTCTGGTTCTCCACTGCATTTACAATGTTTAGTACTCTCCCTGAAACAAAACATATTAAAGTCATCACTTTAACTTGTTCTCGCAAGATTTACATGCATAAATTGTATTTATGAATGGAAGATCATGAAAATCAAAAACAAATTAGCAATTGAAAGAAATTCCAGACCTAGTAGTGTGCTACAATAATCTTTTTGCACAAACTAGATTACATGCTTCTTACATTAAAACACGACTGCACCTCCAAGTATTTGGCAGAAATACTTTTCTACATCCCAAGGTTATGAACAATACAGTTTTTTTTAAAATGGCGTTATGAAGTTGTGGGTGTACTTTAAGAGAGTTAAAAGCAGCAGAACTACCGGACACAGCACCAAGTGTTCTCAATAAGGTAACAAAGTAACACTTGGTTGAACAGCTCTATTAGCTCGGTGCCTGGAGACAAAACAAATTCAAATTAGGCCAATCAGTTTAAATTATACCCTGAAAAATACCAAATTCCAATCAAGTCTGAATTGAGTATATTGACAGTCTTAAAAGCCAATCCTATGCTCTGGGGTATAAGACCAAGGCAAAAATGAACAATTGGGAGGAGAACTGCCAAGCCCCAACATGTAAACAGTTTGCCTGAAAAACAGCTCCCTTAAAAGGTACCTTTTCAATCAGTAACCTGTGAAGCAGAAATCCCTAAGAAGAAGAAAAGAAGATGCAGGAAGATCCAAGTAAAAGAACCAAAAGTTGCCTGGTTTTGAGTTAAGAAGTTTAGATTTGTAAATCTTAATTGAGAGTTTTATCGGACTAGTATTATAGAAGGGAAGGTAAAAGATAGGTTAGAGTAAGGACTAGTATATAGCTGTCAGTTAGTTATTCTCTGTTATACTTTAAGAAACAAAGTTGTTAATTTTTACTTTAAATAGTTCTTGGCCACTTGAATTTTCACAGCTTACTGCACAGGATAATTTTTTTTTGTATTGCTGGTTTTACATTAAGCAGGAGGGCTTACACCATGTCATAACAATGGGCTATGACTAAGCTTTAAGTGTGTGTTTATTTTTATTATAATATAAGATAAAGTTGCCAAATATTCAACTGAGCTTTTTGTTTAAATTACTGATGTTATTACACACTTCTGAACCTGGATGTCTAGATCCAGGGGCAGGTATTCTACCACTGCACCAGAGGAAAGCCCCTTTCCAACCAAGCTAACCAGCTTGGATTGCAGTTGGATCACCTGAAGTAAACTTAAAATTAAGCATTTAGTCACTGACTGATTGAATCTTTCTAAATGAAACCCAAATTAAAAACCTTTAAAGTGTCAATGATGTTAAGGAGCATATATTTTGCTCAATAACTACTTTCACACTAGCGAGGCTTCTTGAATGCTTTTTTTGGGCATCAAGAGTCAATACCATATTTTTGATTAAAAACCATCACAAAATGCTGAAGAAAATCAGCAGGGCGGGCAGCATCAGTGAAGGGAAAAAGTCCACTTCACTAACTTCACTTCACTAGAACTTGTAGAATGAAGTCACACTTAGGCAGTAGAAGTTGTGGATTTGAAAGGCTCTATCGCAGGAGTTTTAGTTAATTTCAATAAGATCGTAAAAGGAAACTTTGTGACAATAAACAGGATAATTGCAGGAGCTTTGGTGAGTTGCTGCATCTTGCTGATGGTTTACATAGCTGCCACTGCACATTGAGAGATGAAGGGATGGATGTGGTGCCAATCAAACAGGTTGCGTAGTCCAGGATAGTATTCAGCTTCTAGAACATTATTCAAGAAGCACTCATTCAGGCAAGCAAAGAATATTACAGCAGTCATACGATTGTGTTTTAGAAAGGTTTTGGGGTGTCAGAAGTTGAAGTTACTTGTTGCCAGCCTCTGAACCACAGTATTTATATGGTTGACCCAGATAAGTTTCTGGCCAATGGTAACCCCAAGGTTGTTGATGGGAGATTGCATGTACTGTCTCTGGGAGTAATCAACCAAATGTTGCCTTTACATCAATGGCGGTCATTCTTACTTTAACTCCAACTATTTTGCCCTTGTTTGGACCAAAGCTGTAATCAAGTCAGGAGTGCCCCAAGCAAAACTCAACCTGAATGCCAGTGGTCAGTTTACTGGTGAGACCGTGCTATTTGATAGCACTATCAAGGGCCCCTTCAATCATTTTGCTGATGGTCAAGTGTACACTGAGGTGGTACTTGACGAGGATGGATTTGTGCTGCTGTTTGAGCATAGGGTAAACCTGTTTAAATTTCAGTACTGTGGAGTAGATGGCATTGCCATAGCTTCAAAGAAACAGATTGTTTGAAGATGCAGCTCATTCTGTGATGCTGGAACCCCAGGTGAAAAGGAATCATTGATTTGGCAGTTCTGGCTAAAGCTGGTTGTAAATGCTTTAGCTTTGTCTTTTGCAAGGAATTGCTATGCTTCTCAATTAATTGAGGATGGGAATATTTGTGGACCATCTCCCCTTTTTAGTTACTTAACTGTCCATTGACATTCACAACTAGATGTGGGATCACTTAGTTCTGTCTATCGGATTCAGTTATTTCCCCTAGCTTATTGTTACTAAACTCAGTATCTATCTGATCAGGGCAAGCAAAATTGGGTCTCATGAAACAGATTGATGGGTCTTTCTGAACAACGGTCTGAACTGTGATTTTGGGAATAGGATCAGGATTTGGCTTTGTTACCCACTCCCCTGCCAAGAGTTTGACCAGGGCATTAACTACCAAGAAATCCTTACCCAATGAGTGCAGCAATCTAGCTGAGTTGGACAGCCAGAGTCACATGCTCATCCTGAGTAAGTAACTGAGAAGGCACTGGAAGTAAATGGGATGGGAGGATGAGACAGACAGAGGTTTGGAACTGTGTAGAGTTGTAATTCCCTCTTTAAGGCAACCTGTGGCTGCATCTGTTCCAAAGCCTATAGCCCTGCTTGGACGGTTGGGCCCTCAGCTTGTTACTGGGAGATGGTCTCCAGACAGTTAAACTGCCTCCCATCATGAAATATCACTGCCTTTGCAGGAGCATAATTGGTTTAGAGAGAGTGGACAACATTCCCTGGGGTCCTAACCTGCTTCCCCTAAAACGACCATTGGGAACACAGTCATAAAGGACTAGGACTTCAGTCAATGCTTGTACGTTTAGGCTCGAAATACCTCCATTCCAGACCGTTGATGGAGCCCAAATGTTTTATCCACAGAACATAAAGTAAAAAATCTAATTTAAAATATTTAATTCGGTGCAAATTGCAAATAAAAACAAAACAATTAGTGGGGGCAA
The DNA here is from genome assembly GCF_037043375.1 of Chiloscyllium plagiosum. Classification (NCBI taxonomy): domain Eukaryota; kingdom Metazoa; phylum Chordata; class Chondrichthyes; order Orectolobiformes; family Hemiscylliidae; genus Chiloscyllium; species Chiloscyllium plagiosum. Next base: position 87,038,969 of record NW_028270150.1, read on the forward strand.
ACAATACAAAATTGGACTTTTTAGATTAGATTACTTACAGTGTGGAAACAGGACCTTCGGCCCAACAAGTCCACACCAACCCACCGAAGCGCACCCACCCAGACCCACTCCCCTACATTTACCCCTGCACCTCACACTATGAGCAATTTAGCATGGCCAATTCACCTAACCTGCACATTTTTTGGACTGTGGGAGGAAACCGGAGCACGCAGAGGAAACCCACGCAGACACGGGGAGAATGTGCAAACTCCACACAGTCAGTCGCCTGAGGTGGGAATTGAACCCGGGTCTCTAGCGCTATGAGGCAGTAGTGCTAACCACTGTGCCACAGTGCCGCCCACTTAAAAGAGAGATGGAGATAAAGATGAGAGACAATAGAAAAGTGAAGGAAATATTCCAATTTCTTAAATCTTGAACAATTATTAAAATCTGAGACTCCACAAAGTTAAAAAATAATTTTCAGTGACTACAAGAAGTTGTTTGGCAGTAAACAAGTCTCAATTTTCCTGGCATGCTTAGTGAGCAAATGCTGCTATTCAGGCCTTTCATGTGTTTGAATGCCAAATTTGAGTGAGCTACAGCAAAGGTCCTGGAGAAACTGAATAAATCTGACAATAGCTTCCTGAAATCCTTCTTTCACTCCAGATATGAGACATTGCTAACTGATTTACTCCAAACTAAAAGTGAGCACTAACAGCTTCACTATTACCATACTATAAAATCTAGGCTATTAACTAGGTAGATACTTTAGTGCAGAACTTAAAGGAATGTATACTTTTGCAGATGCCAGCTTCCAGGTAAACTGTTAAACCAAGGCTCTCTGCACTCTAAAGTGGACTTAAAAATCCTATTTCAAGCAAATGTCGGGGAGTTCTCAGCCAACATAATTAAAACAGAGTGGAGTCATTCATCTCAGACTTTAGTTGCTAAAGTCCTGACTATAAATATGGTTCCATCTCATGGTCTGTGGAGCACTTTGAGTCATTACAAGTCCTTAAAGAATATTATAGTCTGTCCTTCTGTAATGTGATCGTTGTGTTCTCATACAACTTTGCATTATAGAAAATTGTGCAATGGAAATAATGGGGCTTGTGGGAAAAACAGGGTTGGGGCAGACCACTACAAGCAACCAGTAAAAACTGTACCAAAAATAGTAGTTAGCCTAACACAAATGATAGCACAGTCTAAGTAAATATTAAAATTATGTATTTTGATGAAATAAGACTTTACCCTGAAAATTTAACACTTTACTTTGAAAAACTGGAAGGTAACTTGAAGGGGTTTTTGAGTTTGCTGAGTTACATCATTGTATCGAGACAGAGGCTGAGGGTCATCATCAACATCAATCATCACTTTCAGGTGCAGTTCTGGGTGCAGGATTATACAAAAAAAATTTAGTCGAGAGGTGGATGGCTGTGTTTCATTGTCCTCAGATTGTTTCTTGGGGAGTTGGCTTGAAAAAAAGCCAAAGCATCAAGTTTTTGCTGCTTTGTCATCTTTTGTCTTGCATGAAGAAGCGGTTCATAGGGTGCCAGATAAGACATTATGTCACGAACCGCAATCCTCCTGTGGTCTGCACTGTACTCATTGTCTTCTTAGAGCTGCAACTGCTGCTCAGCCTCCCTCAGGATAGAAGACAAAAGAGAAGTGGAAAGCTCTCATTGTGCTGCATCCTGGACTTCATCGTCTTTATCTTGAACTTCAATTTCCCCCCCACACCAACAAGTTGTTGTCGATCAACCATGGAGAAGTCTTCACAATGGGACTCAAGCAGCTCCTCGACATCCTCAGTCTCCACTTCTTCAAATCCAAATAGCTTTGCAAGAGCGACACAATGTTCTTTCGTTGCTGGAAACTCCTCTGACTGTTCAATGCCTTTTAAATCATAAAGAAAATCTGGAAGAAGCTTCCGCCAAACTGCATGCAACTAGTCCTTACTGACATCACCCCAGGCCTCCACAATGATGTCAATAGTATTCTTAACGCTCTTCCAAAATTGAAGAACACTATCCTCATTATCCCCCTCAGTAACTGCAATCAGGTTCCTGAATGTGTGCCTTAAATAATCAGCTTTAAAAGTGGTTATTGCACTCTGGTGCATGGATGGAATGAGAGGTTGTGTTCAGAGGTAGAAATAGTACTTTGATGTTTTCAAACATCTCACGAATGGTGGGAGGATGGCTTGGTGCATTGTTCAGTATAAGGAGAATCTTGAGCTCTGAATTTTTTTTCCTGCAACAATTTCTAAAGACATCCGCAAAAGCATCAACAATAAAGGTCAGAAAAACTTTGCCCATCATCTAACCTCTTTTGTTTGACCTGAAGTAAACACCTAGAGTGGTCTTAAGGTAATCTTTCAAGGCTTGTGGATTGGCAGAGTGGTACACCAATACAGGCTTAAGCTAAAAATCTTCACTAACATCGGTACCCAACAACAGTCATACGATCCTTTGCGACCTTAAAACCTGAAGCGAGTCCTTCATTTTCAGAAATGTAGGTTCTGAATGGCATTCGCTTCCAGTATAAATTTGTCTCATCCAAATTGAAGATTTAATTGAAGGCGTAGCCTTCTTCCTCAATCAATTTTTTTTTCACCACGGAAGGAAATGACAGCACCCTTTCATCATCTGCACTGGCAACTTTGTCATGTAACTTTACATTATGAAAAGCATGGTGGCTCTTAAAACCTGCAACCCTGCCACCATTTGCACTGAAGGCAGGCACGTCTGCAGGATGTTCAGCTTTTCTTTCTGAGGTCCTCATAAATTGATAGGCTTTCTGTCTTATGGTGAGAAAGGTGATCCCAGATCACTTTGTCGATTGATCTTCTATCCACACACTTAGAAACCGCTCCATTTCAAGTTCCTTTGTACGTGATCTCATAGACTTGCTAACACTCAGACTTGCTCCAGCAAAGTAACTTGCTTTATTCCTTTCCACATTGTCTCTAATCGTGTTGAGCATAGACTCCTTTATTCCTGTTACACGAACAATATCACATGCTTTTTCATTATGCTGAAAACACTTTATATCATCTACCTTCTGTTCAAGTGTTATAGCCTTTCTTGTACAGTCCTCTCGACATTCTTGCAACTTTGTTCTTCCATATTCACGGAAAACACAGCGAAATTTGCAACAAACAGGACTGAAGACTACGGAGCACAGCACTGTACCGTTCAGGAAGCACTCTACCACAAAGCCCATGAGCCAACTGACCATGCTATGTCGACGCGAGTCCAGTCCTCAGTGCACCGCAACATTTAGTGCTGGGGATGGAATTGCATAATAGCCAACAGGAGTTTGCTTTTTAAAAAAATGCTCCCCAATTCACCAATCATGTTACAGCCAAATGGAGTTGACGAAACTCGCATTATAGGAGAACGACCTGTATGTGAACTAAGTTAATGCTTTTTCTCTCAAATTCATCATGAGCACAGAATATGTACAACCCAAATACTTGAAATAATTTCAGTAATTTACAACTCACCTTTTGTAATGCATAATGCATAATGCATAATGCACAAAATTGTGACAAAAATAAATTCCAATTTTTTTTACACATTATTTTAATTAAACCTTCAACCTTTTCATAGCATTTACATATCTTCCAGAATAACCACAGCATACATAACAATGATTAATAACAGCATTAGCATTATTCGGGCAAACACTCTTAAATATTAAACTTACAGACAGGTTTCACAGTTCGAGATTACAACATCACTACATAACAGGAGAGATATCTCAAATGGTTTGGAATAAAGGAATTTGTAAAACGTTACAACTATGGAGTGTCAAAAAATTACTAATTCTAGAAGTAGCTGAAAAAAAAAATCACTGCCATCTGCCTGGTATTAAGGCATATTCTGAAAAGATTCATCATATTCAGATGAGTCAGAATTTGCTCTAGGCTTACCTGCGTAACAACACACAAAGGTTCCTTTGTCAATATCATCTCTGCAACGAACTCCCCAGCCTTTCCTTTTAGTTTTAAACAACTGTAGTCGGGTTTTAAGGCCATGCTGTACAACTCTGTTCACACACAATCTTTCATTGCATTTGCACCATTTATTACATTCATATAATCTGGAAGATAAATAATGGATTTTACTACTTAATGTATTTCATTTTACAATCACTGGCGGTTAGGTAATATTTACCATCAGGCAATGCAATCATTACAAAAAACAACAGAGTACTAGGAATAAGTATTTACGGATGTAAGTTAGCTCACTAAGCTGGAATGTTTGTTTTCAGACGCTTCGTCATCATGACTAGGTAACAACATCAGTGACAGTCTCCAGTAAAGCGCTGGTGATTTGTTGCGCCTCTCTATTTATAGGTCTTGACTTCTTAAGGTGGGTGATGTTATTTCCGGTTCTTTTTATTTTCAAGGAAAGGTAGATGGGGTCTAAATCGGTGTTTATTTATGGAGTTCTGGTTAGAATGCCAGGCCTCCAGGAATTCTCATGTGCATCTTTGTTTCACTTGTCCTAGGATGTGTGTGTTGTCCCAGACAGTGCTTTTACTTAAAGGCACTGAGAAAAATGTCATCTCTGCACAAGTATAGACTGTTCAACTAATCCTCTCCAGGAATACCCATACTATCTATCAGAAAAAAGTCAGAAATTTAGTTGAGGGTCTAATCTCTGAGCAGTATAAATATGAAAAGAGCAAAGTGAGAACCTCTTCACCGTTATGCTGAAATTTTATTCTAAATGTGCTTACAGGTAAGAAGCTGCTATAAGAAGTTTGCACTAGTCCTTCTATACACCAAGGAATTTCACAAAACGGTCCAAAGTAAATCTGGCTTGAATGTTGGAGGACATATTAGAAGATTAAATAGCTTTGGTAAACAGATTACAAAAAAAAAATTTGTTCCTGATTAACTCACCCAGAAGGCGCATATTGTAGAAGTCGTTTATATTCATACCCAGATGCCTCTTTAATTCTTTTGTTGACATTTGCTGTCAGTTGTTGGCAGGCACACCTAGATCTTGCAAATACACCATGTTTTAATATCTGTAGACCAAACTTAAATACCTATTTCATAAATGACAACTGAAATCTTTCTGCTTTTCATTTCTCTAGTTCAATAATTTCCATAAGTGATACAATACAGGTAAATTTCAATGACAGATAGCTATAGAAACACGCAACATAATTACAGACACAACTATAAAGGTGTTGTGATGGGAAGAAATGAGGCCTAAGTCAGAAAAATAGTGGTTAATAATATTGGAAGCAATTATAACTCTAAAATGAAATCTTTTCTTTCATCATTAGCTGGTAACTGACAACTATATCCTGGGAGGCAATGGCAGGATGAAGGACAGTCCATTAGATCGTGACGTCCATGAAACTGGGGAGTTCAGACTAAAATATGCTACACTTGAGACTGGAGGATTTGAGTCATAAGGATAGGCTGGGACTTTTTTCCACTGGACTGTCGGAGGTTAAGGGGTGACCTTATAGAGGCTTATAAAATCATGAGGGGCACAGATAAGGTGAATAGCAAAGGGTCACTTCACTTGTGGGAAAGGTGGGGGAGTTCAAAATTTGGGGGCATATTTTTAAGGTGAGTGGAGAAATACTTAAAAGGGACCTGAGGGGCAACTTCTTCACAGAGGGTGGTTCGTGTGTGGAATGAACCATCGGAGAAAGTGGTAGATGCAAGTATAGTTATAACATTTAAAAGACATTTGGATAAGTACATGAAAAAGTATGGTTTAGAGGGATATGGGATAAACACAGGGAAGTGGGACTAGTTTAGTTTGGGGAAACTTGGTCAGCATGGACAAGTTGAACTGAAGGGTCTGTTTATTGCTGTACAACTCTAAGACCACTGTAGCCTGTTCCACTATTCAATGAGACCATGGCTCGTTTGTGGATCAACTCAATATAATTTCTTTGCCACATATCCCCTATCATTTTTGGCTAACAAATTAAAACTAATTTTAACAGATCTTTATGAATTATGCAAAAGGTATATCACACTTCTACCACTCTTAATGTGAACAAATGTTTCCTAACTTGACTCCTTAAAGACCTTTTGACTATGCTGTCCAGTCCTCATTCCTGAAAAAAATGGAAACAATCTCCATGTACCTTATAAAGAAACACCGATAATAAAGTCATTGGGCCTATTGAGCCTGCTCTGTCATTCAACACAATCATGACTGATCCTCCACCTCAACTCCATACACCTGTTCTCTCTTCACACCTCTGGACACCTTCAGCCTTTAGCAATCTTTTTACCTCTTTCTTAGACTCACCTCCACAGCCTTCTGTGGTAGAAGTTCCCCCAAGTTCACCACCTTGAGTAAAGAACTTTCTTATCTCAATCCGAAATGGTCAACTGCATATCCATGACTCCTTGTGCCAGATTCGCTGGACAGGGGATACATCATCCTTGCTCCTGTCTGATTAACTTTGTTAATATGTCACGTTTCAATTAGATCCTCTCTCATTCTTCTTGACTACAGTGAATTCACGCTCAGTTGATCCAATCTCTCCTTATTTGACAAATCCCCCAAGAATCAGTCGATGCCCACTCACTCAACTTGTCTAAATCAGCCTGAACTTTCCACAGTACTCTCAATCCCACATCGTTTTGTGTCATCAGCAAACTTGCAAATATTAAATCAGATTCCCGAAATTCAAACTGCTGACATATAATGTGAATAGCTGGGGCACAAGCAGCGTGCCCTGTGATACCTCACTTGTAAATGAATTTCACCCCAAAAATTACCTATTCATTCATACTCTTATTTCCCATCTGCTTACCAATCCTCAAACCTTGACACTGTACCGCCACAAATCCAACATGCTTTGATTTTGCACACAAACCACTTACGTGGAACTTTACCAAAAGCTTCCTGAAAATCCAAATACACCATGTTCTCCCTCATCTATTCTACTAGTTACATCCTCAAAAGATTCTAGTAAGCTTGCCAAATATGATTTTCCTTTCATAAAGAAATGTTGATTTTGTGTAAGTTGTATGACCCCTGTATTTGGAGAGTTTTGATGAAAAGATTTCTTCTAAGTCCCAAACAATGCAACCCTACGTCGAGTAATTTCTCTTCCACTTAACTTTGGAGTCCAAGTATCATTCTGGTAACTTTACAGCTACACTCTCTCCAAGACTAAAATGTCCTTCCACTGGTCAGAACTGCCCACACAATAGCTCACACTAATTCAGCTGTGGTTTAAACAGGACTTTGTATTGTTGATTTATAACTTTCACCAGCTTATATTCTGTTCTCCACTTGATGTGTCTGCTCATTACATCTATGTACTTGGATCGCCACCCCTCCACCCCAGTCTCTTTGCAGCTCCAAATTTTCACCAATTTTAAAAAACTACCCTGTTCTATACTTTAAAGTCCTAAATGAAGAGCTTCACATCTACCCACAGTGAAATCCAACTGTTAGCTATACCTATTCATTTACACGATCAATAACTCTTCATAACTTTACACTTCAATCTACACTTGATTACAATGCCACCTATCTCTGTCAAACATGTACACTCTGCTCAGGCAGCAGAGACTGCACTGGCTGGGCCACGTCCACCGCATGGGGGACGGCCGCATCCCAAAGAATATCCTCTATGGAGAGTTTGCATCCAGGAAGAGACCCACTGGGCATCCCCAGCTGCGCTACATGTTGTCTACATGAGAGACATGAAAGCTCTTGTTATTGTTACAGAGCGCTGGGAATGGCTCACAACTGACTGCACAAGATGGAGAAGCACCCTAAACCAACAGCTCAATACAGGGGAAAGGAAGCTGACAAGCTCTGCAGCAGACAAATGGGCACGAAGGAAGGAGTGCAGCAGTTCTAACAGATCAACGACCACATACTGATGCGACCTCTGCGACCACGACTGATACTCCAGCATTGATCTCTTCAGTCACAAGTGACGTTGCTTCAGGATAGCAGAACGCCAGAACAACGAGGATGCAAGCCATGACCGAAAGGGGCCTCACTCACTATCTTTGTCTAATCATCAGATTTGGTTACGTGGCTTTCTATGTCATTATAATACATTGAGTAAACAGATGAACCTCCAACAAAGATCTTCATGAGATAATAGTCACTTTCTGCCAATTACAGTCATTCCCTGCTTTTTGCTGCTTATTATAACCAGATGAATAATTTGCCCTAAGTTCCATGTCCTTCAAACTGAGCTAACAGTCTCTTTGAGGGAATTTATCTAACAGGTTTTGAACTGTTCATCACTTTTAATGTTCAGCAGATTTGAAGATATTAGTTCATCAGAGGTAGTCTTGATATCTATCCATTCAGGTCAGGTTACCTAAACCAAAATCTCTCACTAAAGCATAAGTTTGTGGCTTAAAGTCCCACTCCAGAAACTTGAATATATAGTCTCAGTAGATAACGCAGCCAACTGCTGAGGACGTGCATCACAGGAAGAGCAGTTTCCTGGATGAGACTTAAAATTTATGTGGATAAATGCAAGGTTATTTTAAGCACTACTTAAAGAGCAAGGGAGTTCTCAGAGCATCGTGGCCAATATTTATGTCTCAACCAACATCACATCTCTATTATGTGAACATTTATCGCATTCCTGCTGTCTGTAAACTGGAATATTACATTAACTTTTGTTTTCAAATAACTTCAGGATCAATTTTTTTACATGTTTGAGGTACTAAGCAGGTCAGGGAACATTTGTCAGGAGACCAGAATTAACATTCAAGGATGATGATTTTTCACGATGTGATTTGGTTCTCTTTCCACAGACATTGTTTGACCAGTTCAGTATTTCTAGAATTTTAAAATTAGACCGTCTGCAGCATTTTGCTTTTGGAGAAACAAAGATCTTCTGCTACCATACCTTATTTTTTAATTGTCATTCTCCATACAGCATGATGAGGTTTAGTTGCAATCTCAATTGTCAAAAGTATTAAAATGTTATTTACCCATCAAGAGCACAATACAAAAAAAATACTAACTTGTCGCTGCAGCCATCTGTACAGTTGCATTTCTGTTGAAACATCTCTGCTGAATTGCTAATAAGATATCCATGAGGCAACCGTGCTTTTCTATATTTAAAATACTGTGGTTTGGAGACATCGATTGCATTATACAGAGGGATTGGCACAGGTTCTATACCATGGCTTATGTCGGCTTCATAAATAACTGGGTTCTTGCAAGTAATTGTCCGTGAAAGCTGGACGTAAGTGTTGAAAGAGAAAAGGTCCAATTGCAGAAAGTCACATTGGGTTTCAAGAATGTAATTACACACCTCCTTGAAATTCCTCAAACTTCTTCCACAAGGAGCTTTGTAAGTGACATGAGGAGGATTCATGACCTCAGTATCCCAATGCAACTTCCCATGTCGTCTTTGAAACTGACAAAGTATGGGAATTCTCAATGGATTTTCCCCTTTGAAATGATCAGGAGTTGGAGGTGTGACTCTTGCAATACACAAACCACTGCATTGGTGCTGTTGAAAGGTCAACTGATTGGCAGGGTTAGGCTGGATGAGTTCATCCTTAGAGGTTGGGGAGGAAGCCACACTTTTAATCACAGATGTCTGTCTGGAGAGAAAAGAAAGAATTATCCTAAAAGAAAGAATGACCATTTGGAACTCTAGCAACAATGGAACTTGCTGTATTTTACCGATGCAACTGTTGAAACAGATTTTCAAGAGGTGGTTATAAATGAATCATTTACAAATTATGCCAGTCTAGTAAATGTTATGAAACTCCATGATAAACCATTTTCAACAGTTATAGTTATCAGTTTATTTGTTCACAAGGGGTGATTTCACATGTCAAAGCATAGAAAGATGTTGCTATCCAAAATACATGGAAATAAGAGGGCTGATTGCATTCTAAAATAGTATTCCATCTTAATATAACTGTTTTAAATGTATATGTACATTATAATATACTAGAAACTGCCTGCGTAAACTTGTTATACTGCTATGTGGCCTCTTGCCAATAGGGTAGCTGCAGTGCTACTACTGACAGAGAGATCAATTAATGTGTGATCAGTCTATACTGTTAGAAGTATGGAGAACATTTTAAAAGGCATCTAGATGGATACACGAATAGAAACGGTTTAGAGGGATATGTGCCAAATGCTGTAAAAAAAAAAAAGGACTAGATTAACTTAGCATATCTGGTTGCATGGATGAGTTGGACTGTTTCCGTGCTATACAATTCTATGACTCTGTTGACTGAACTATTAAATTTTACTTTCCATAATAGTGCAGACATGCATTCACTTAATAGAAAATCATTTTAAAAAGAAAGTTTTTGTTACCTACATTAAAGAAATAAATACACTTCAAATGCAAAAAGAAGTCAAGTCCCTTTTTAAACATGTACCTTTCTCTGTACAGTTATGTTCATAAAATTCAACAATTTCTTAAACACTAATCTCAGAATTGTTTTGCCTCTTCATTAACTTGTAGCTTTACAAGCTAAAATATCTATTCCTTGTCAACTTTAGAAAAGTAGACCATCTATAACAGTCCTGGACACAAGTCACCATTTTTCCATCCCTTAAAATCACATTTAAATGCATTTGGTTTATGACATGTCTCTTTTTTTCATCCATAATGTGCTGTACTTGCATTAGTAGTCACCATCAATTTTTCATTTATAAATGCAGGATTTACTCACAATACTTTATAGTTTTATAACAAGAGATCAAGCAGGTGAGATGGTCCATGTTATGAAGATGCATGGGGTTCAAAACATGTCAGAAAAGATTTACAAGGATGTTGCCAGGGTTGGAGGATCTGAGCTACAGGGAGAGGCTGAACAGGCTGGGGCTGTTTTCCCTGCAGCATCGGAGGCTGAGAGGTGACCTTATAGAGGTTTACAAAATTATGAGGGGCATGGATAGGATAAATAGACAAAGTCTTTTCCCTGGGGCCAGGGAGTCCAGAACTAGAGGACATAGGTTTAGGGTGAGAGGGGAAAGATATAAGAGAGACCTAAGGGGCAACATTTTCACACATGGTGGTACATGTATGGAATGAGCTGCCAGAGGATGTGGTGGAAGCTGGTACAATTGCAACATTTAAAAGGCATCTGGATGGGTAGATGAATAGGAAGGGTTTGGAGGGATATGGGCCGGGTGCTGGCAAATGGGACTAGATTGGGTTGGGATATCTGGTCAGCATGGACGGGTTGGACCGAAGGGTCTGTTTCCATGCTGTACATCTCTACAACCCTATGTCAACCCTTCACATCAAATACTGAACACAATTCAAAACTGCAACTGCTCATATCCAAGACGGCAGCTCATCTTTTCCCTAAATTAATACAGTTTTGACAGGATTGTTCAAAGGCTTAATTTATACACTGACTTCTGTGCAAATACAAGAAAGAGGATTGGTAAGCCTTTTATGTCATTTTTATTCATCAAAATGAGAACTCTTGATGATGGAAACAGAAGCAAAATCATATGTCAATGATAGTCCCTATTCAACATTATTTAGTGCAATCATTGTTCAGTGGTTGCATGCTTGCATCTCAAGTCAGAAGGCTGCTGGTTCAAATCCTACGTCAAATTCTCTGGGCCAACACTTAACCCTCAGCTAACATGATTATCTGGTCATAATCACAATGCTTACTGTGGGATCTTGCAGTATAAGATTTCATACATTCGAGCACTGACGACAATTCAAAAGGGTTTAGCAGACTGTTAATTTTATAGAGATTTGAAGTCTGTCATACGACTATAAACCTTCTTTATTTATTTCCTTTAGCTTAACATTTAATGCATACTGACAGTTCCTGTACCACAGCAACCAAGTGTCTCAAGTTTTAGCATCTCCTGCCAGTAGGAAAAACATTGCACATGTATTCAACATGAGTGAATAAGGATTTCCAAAAATCAGTCCTGCACTTGCTTATTACTAGCATGAATCTAAACATCTTGTTCTAAGGTGATGTTTGAGCTTTAAATGGTACTCCAGACTAAACTGCCCTCAACGATTTTATATAAATCACTGCAGTCCGCTCTTATTTATCTCCTGTTAATGCTTAGAATTTCTTTCGTAAACTTTTCTTTAGGGTTAGTATTAAAGTTTAAACTGTTACTTTATTATTAGGCTGCAGTTTCAAACTACATCACTCTATACTACATTTTAATCATGACCATGCATGGTCCCACCAACTAATGTCAAATTAAGAAAATAAACCAATTCTGTATATGCCACAAAATAAACTAATCAGTTGGCAAGAAATTAACAGCTCACTGACATTTATCTTTTAGTTTATTAAGCATAAAATTGCCAACCTTATTTTCAAACAGGAAATGCAGATACCAATTTTTCTCCTCTTTGTTTTTAACCTGATAGAGGTGCATGTACCACACTCCATAGTGTCAAAAAGTACATTGAAGAGGGGAGAAAAGTCATTTTATTTTCCAGCAGTCAGATTTTCACAACGAACTGCCAATCTGCAAAGCTCTTTCATCCAACTTGGTTCATTTGTGGCTGACCTCATTATGTGTACCTTTGGAACAATTAGGACTTTTTTTTTAAGGATCAAGCTAGTTGAAATAACTTTTTTTTAAATCAGACTAATGACTGACGCATTACATGGTATAATGAATCTCTTAGGAGAAAACTGCATATTATTCAATTCAGTGTTAGGAGGCAGCTACGAGTTTACAGAAACAGAGAAAGAAAATTTATATGACTAACTGAAATATAAAAACAAATGTACAATTTAAATATTGACTTCAAGCTGAGTCAATTAATCAAACATACGAATCAAGCCTCAGAAGCAAAAACAGTCACAGAACAGATGGGGGAAGAACAACAAAGTTTTAAACAGTGCTCCTAATTTTAATTAACAACAAATATCATGCAAAAAAATTTGCACCCATATTACCGTCAGTCACAAAGTAATCAAAAATGTGAGATCCTACTATTTCAAATACATATTGCACACTTACATACACAGGGAACTGCTTGGTGCTGAATGTGCTTCTGGCTCTTCAGAAATCATAACCTTTTCTGATACCACCTCTTCAATGTCATGCTGAAATTGTTCCTCATTTTCTATTTATACAAAGGTATGCAGTATTAATGAAGGATATTGACCCAAGAATTTCCAATTGGCTTGCACTTTACAGCAATTTGCAAACGCCTTTTAGATCTCGCAGCCAAGAGATTTACTTCACATTAATAAAATACATCTATGATAAGTTTCATATTTAATTATATCTTCGACTATGTTTGCATGCGTACATGTATGCACACACACAAAGAGATTATGGGTACGGGCCTCACTGACTCTCATTCCAGAGGCTTTCGCACATTATTTAGGTTGCCCCTTCAGTTCAACTTGAGGAATTCTGCAAAGTAGATCTCCATCTGCTTTCTCAGGTGGATGTAAAAGATCCAATAATTCTATTTTGGTTAACAGCTGGAGAGCTCTGTCCAATGTCCTAGCTAATATTTTATTCCTCAACCTATATCACTATAAAGAGAGACTACTTGATCATGTCTTTTTTTTTTTGTGGAAACGTGTACGAAAATGCTCTCCTATATGACAACACTTCAAAAAAATATTTTATTGCCTGTACAGTTGAGTAGACAAGCAGGAGGCTAGAAGAACATAGCAAGCCAGGCAGCATCAGCACTGGAGAAGTCAGTGTTTCAGGTATAACCCTTCTTCAGGACTGGGGGTGGATTTTGGGTGGGCAGAGGGGTGAGGTAGTGATAGAAGAACATAGGTACAGGGTACTGTCTGGTTGGTCGATGGGAGAAGTGAATCTGGTTGGTGGCTGGAAAGAAGAGTCGGTAAGTGGAACGAAAGGGGAGGAGAGGAGCTGGAAAGGGAGTTTATTTGAAATTGAATAACTCGATGTTAAGTCCTCTGGGCTGTAGGCTGCCCAGATGGAAGATGAGGCGGTGTTCCTCCAATTTGCGGTCTGACTCACTGTGGCAATGGAGGAGGCTGAGAAGGATTGGGAAGGGGAATTCAAATGGGCAGTGACTGGCAGGTCAGGTCAGCCCTTGCAGGCCCGGCTGAGACACGTGCCCTTGGTTTACGTTTGGTCTCACCGATGAAGAGTAGACCACATCGGAAGCACTGAATACAGGAAACTAAGTTGCAAGAGAGGCAGGTGAACCATCGTCTCACCTGGAAGAACTGTTTGGGGCCCTGAATGGAGGGGAGAGGGCTGATGTGGCAGCAGGTTTTGGATCTTTTACAGTTGCAGGGTAAGGTACTGGGTGTGTGTGTGCATGTCTGCCTTCTGCAAGGATTGCTACTTTTGTCACTCCTTGGTTCACACCACTCTCCCCAAAATTACCCCTGCCAGACCCCCAGTACCTTCGCCTGCGATCATAAAAGATGCAAAACCTGGAGGCACACCACCCTTCTCACCTCCATCCAGGACCCCAAACAGTCCTTCCAGGTGAGACAGAGGTTCAGCTGCCCCTCCTCCAACCTAGTTTACTGTCTCCGGTGCTCCTGATGCGGCCTTCTCTTCATCGGTGAGACCAAATGTGAAGTAAAAACATGTTTTACTAAGGATCTCAGCCAGGCCTGCAAGAGCCAACCTGATCTCCCAGTCACTGCCCATTTCAATTCCCCTTCCCATTCCTTCTCCAAAATGATCATTCTCAGCCTCCTCCATTGCCACAGTGAATCAGATCGCAAATTGGAGGAACACCACCTCATCTTCCATGTGGGCAGCCTACAGCCCAGAGGACTTAACATTGAGCTATTCAATTTCAAATAAGCTCCCTTCCCACCTCCTGACTCCCTTTCCAGCCCCTCCTCCTCCCTTCTATTCTATTTACCGACCCTTCATTCCAGCCACCAATCGGATTCATTCCTCCCACCAACCAACCAGGCTGTACCCTCTACCTGTGTTCGCCCATCACTACCTTACCACTCCACCCCTCCCCACCCAAAACCCTCCCTCCTCCTCCCTTTATCTGCAGTTTCCCTCACCTTCACCCCCAGTCCTGGAGAAGGGTTATACCCGAAACACTGATTTCACAACCTCCTGATGCTGCCTGGCTAGCTGTGTTCTTCCAGCCTCCTGCTTGTCTACTTTGGATTCCAGCATCTGCAGTTTTTTAGCCTTTGTAATGAGTTCAGAACAGAACTTTGCTAATTGTCCTGAGGCTTTCTTGTTAAGGTGGCAAAAACATAACAGGAGTTTCTTGTGACAAACATTTACGCAATAAATCTAATTATCTTAAACAGAAAAATTCAAAAACCAAGAAAGCCAAAATTAGATTAGATTAGATTCACTACAGTGTGGAAACAGGCCCTTCGGCCCAACAGGTCCACACCGAAACTCCGAACAGTAACCCAGCCAAATACCTTTTCCCTCTGACTAATGCACCTAATTGACAATTTAAGTATGGCCAATTCACCTAACCTGCACATCTTTGGACTGTGGGAGGAAACCAGAGCACCCAGAGGAAACCCACGCTGACACAGGGAGAATGTGCAAACTCTATAGACAGTCATCCGAGGTTGGAATCGAACCCGGGACCCTGGTGCTGTGAGGCAACAGTGCTAACCACTGAGCCACCATGCCGCCCCCTGAAATTCTATCACTTTTATCAAGTAATTATTGCTCTTCCCACAATATATACTGGGCTTTTCCTACTGTCCTCAACTTAATATCAATGACGTATAATAAAACAGTAATATGTTTAGCCTACCTGATGTATCAAATGAAAGCAAAGAGTCTTGGATTCCAGCCTTGTTAATTAAAATCAAAGCCTTCAAATACTCTGCAAGAAGTAAACAGGTTTTTAGACAGGCTATGAGTTTAGATAAGCAGAAGAGTCTCTTCAATAAAGATATTCGTGTAGCAGCCATCCTTCCCAACAACTATTTAAGTAAACTTGCGTCAGGTAAAAGACAGGAAATATTGAAGTGCTTAAGTCAAACACAATTTATGAGATTATAACTGGTCAAAACAAAATATAACTGAATTTTGAAAGTCCATTTAAATTTGCTATCCACAATACTTTAAGGGAGACAGAAAGAAGTCTTGAAATAAACAGTTCAACATTTTACCAAATCATACTTTCTCATCAAACTCATTACTAGTTATTTGAAGGCACACTTCCAGTTGGGAGATCTGCAGCAACTGGTACATGAACACCCATTCGTTTCAATCTGTGATTAACTAACAGTATAGATAACTAAACATGTCATGTGACAATGCAAAGCAGCATAATTCAAGGTGCAAAATTAAACTGAAATTTTGTTTACCGAGCTAAATTATTTGACAACAAATGATTGTTCATCCTGAAATTCTGGAATAAATCTACCCATATGTACTTAGATAAATATTATGTTAATTGGCTTTAGTGCTGGAAACAGAGAATTCAGACTGGGTATACAGTAATTACATCACCCTGTGATTATGCTAAACTATAGATGTTTCCATATAAGAGAAATGTGATTTTGTCTATTATGTTTACAGCAACTGTTTGTTGAGTGGGTCAATCTGAGTGTATTGCTCTCATCAATAACTTCTGCTACTTCAGACATTTTACTATTTTCCCTTAGGTGATACAAATAAACTCAGCCTTCAGTATTTTGCAAGGCATAGCATTCCATGCTCCAACAGTTCTTGCATAAAGAAAGTTTTGCTAACCTCACTCTCCCTGATGGCCTCTCAATAGTGGCTCCCCAATCAATGGAGTAGCTTGGTCTCAATTTGCCCTGTCATTTCATCATTTTAAGAACTCTAATTTAACGTCTTCTTCTCCTTTACTGTTCTCATAGAAGTAAAGGGGTGCCAATTTAAGACTGAGATGAGAAATTATTTTCTCTCAGAGGGTTGAGAGTCTTCAAAACTCCTTGCCACAGTGACTGTAGGGTCAGAGTCTTTGAGTATATTTAAGGTTGAGATGAGAAGAATCAAGGGTAATAAGAAAAGAAAAGAGATGCAAAGAAGATCAAATCAGCCTTGACTCTTTTGAATGGCATGGCTGGCCTCAGAGGCTGAACAGCCTATTCCTGCACCTTCCTATGATGCTATGGTATAAATAGCATCTCAAACTGCAGACATTCACCAAAGATCCTTAGATAGCACTTTCCAAACCCACAAGAACTTTCAACTAGAAGGTCATGAACAGTAGCAGATACCTGGAAAAACCACCACTGCAAGTTTCCTTCCCTGCCACTCACCATCCTGACTTTGAATGATATCACTGTTCTTTCAGTCACTGGGTCAAAATCCTCCAATTCTCTCCCTCAGGGCACTGTGAATCAACCTTCAGCACATGAACTGCAGTGGTTCAAGAAGGCAGCAGATCACCACTTTCTCAAGTGCAGCTCCAGATGGGCAACAAATGCTGGCCAGCCAGTAAAGCCCAAGTGAATAAAAAAAAACCAAGGCATTGCAAGAACTTGAATTCAGTTTGAAAGATTACCATAAAACTATGGAAAGGTTATGGCAATGTTTGCTAATCCATGAATATGCTACATATATGGGTTTGAAACCTATATTTTCCCCAATACTGTATTTAAACTTTATCTCTGTTCTTTCGGCCAATTGGTTTCTTTGAGGCAGGGAACATTTTGTCCTCATGAAGTCTGCAGACTGCACTTGAAGTGTCTCCAATCTTAAAAACGTATGGCTGACTATTAACAGTCCTCTGAAATACTGTAATCTGGCAAGCCACTTATTGTATACTGCATTGACAGCAGCAGCTCACTACCACCTTAGCATGGCATCAGGGATGGGCAATAAATACTAACATTGCCTCAACTGCAAGAATTACATTTTTAAAAATATAAATTCATGTAAGACTTAAAATAACCATATTTACCATCATATCAAAGCTTTTGCGGTTTCTCCAAATTAAAAACTTTTAGAGCCACTCAGTATATTAGAAGACGACAAAAAAGTCTTCATCTTATTTAGTCAATCAAGATATGTTATTAAGATATAAACTGTCAGAGCAGGTGGTGAATAAGAAACCTAAAGGATTCAAAAGGCAACAAATACTGTATTCATCATGTTCCTCTGTATTCCTCATATCTTAATAGCAACCTGCAAAACTGGTACCTGCTCTTTGCACTAAATGTGTAAGCCATGTACTTACTAAGTTGAAACCTATAAGCCTTAGCTGATGACACTGTGATGTCTATGACTTCTTTTGTTGGAATGATTTAGCTGAACATCTATGAAATTCGAAATATCCAAAGAGCCCTGCACATGGTTCCTTCATCAAAAAAAATTCTGTATTTGAAAAGTTTATATTGAAGAATTATGCTTAAACTGTTTAAGATCACTGCTTGCTGAAATATTGTTGGATCAGTTCTAATTATATATATCCTTCATCTCCTTCACCAGTAAAACATATTGAAAAGATTTTGTATGTCAATGGTTAAAGTTAAATTGCAATGCAGAGCAAGTTGAATTCCGATGTAGCACTGGACTGAGTATATTCTGAAAACTTGAATGTATACTGAAGATCTCTTAATGGAGGGGATTGATTAACTCAGTTGGCTGAATGGCTGGTTACTAAATAGAGCGATGCCAACAACATGGGTTCAATTCCCCCACTGGCTGAGGTTACTATGAAGGATTCCTATTCTCAACCTTTCCCTTTGCTTGAGGTGTGGTGATCTTCTCCCTGATGAGAGCAGCCCAATGGTCTACTCAGACTACGATGACTTTACCTTGACCTTTTTAATATTCATTGCTTTACCATGTCAGCAATCTGTGGTAATGTAAACTCCCTATCATCACAGTCACTTGCTTGACCTTGGCATTTCCCATGGCCTCAATACTCCCATAGTATCAATCAAGAGATTGTATCAAATAAGGCTCTCGCTGTTCAATTCCTTGCATTGCTCTCCACTTGTAACCTACTTTCCGCTCCAAATCCTACTTTCTTCTTTATTTGCCCTCTGGAAAAGTAGTGTCTTGACTTCACTGACAACTGCCAGCTAAAAATGCTCACTATGTAGCCCCTTCGTTCACCACAACATTTCTGCAGCATACAATAATGTTCAACAACAACCTTCACAGGGTCCCAATCAACACTATTATTGTTCTCACGCAGCTGTCTCCCTGATATGTCTGTCATCTCTACTCCCCTAAAACCAAGGACTGCAGATTTGAAAGGATATGGCAGACAACTCATCACTACCAAATCTAGCAAGATCACGAAGTGCTACTGTGTTCTACTCTGGTTTGGAAAACTGCCAACTATTTAGGGATATTCTGGAATCCTTTTCTCTGCAGCAAGTTTCATAGAATCTCTACAGTGTGGAAGCAAGCCAGTCGGTCAATCAAGTCCACACCCATCCTCCAAAGAGCATCCCACCCAGACCCACCTCCCTACCCTATTCTTGTAAACTTGCATATCTCATGGCTAACCCACCTAGCCTGTACATCCCTGGACACTATGGGTAATTTAGCATGGCCAATCCACTCAATCTGCACATCTTTGGACAGTGGGAGGAAACGCATGCAGACATGGGGAGAATGTGCAAATTCCACACAGTCATCCAAGGGTGGTATCGAACCCCAGTGCCTGACACTGTGAGGCAATAGTGCTACTCATCTTAAACGTCTCTTGCCGATCTCCTCCACCCTTACCTTTAACAAGTGCAAGGAGCTTGTTTGTCACCTAGATTGAAACAATCTAATCAACTGTGTCTGCCACCATCACCCCTTCCCATAGCTCACCAGGCTAAAATTCCACAAGCATCTCACTGCCACAGCCCTGAATTTGCAATTTTCTTTCTTTTTTCTCCCACTGTGCCTCATACTCTCTCTGAAATCATTTGCCTATAAGATGCACCTACTGTCCTTTCCACACTCCTCCCACTAAACGACTACCGTCTAACTGCCATATATGGCTGCCATGTTAGCTGACTGTTCGTGTGTTCGATGCTTCTCTATATAATCGCAATCAAAAAAATGTCATTTCCAATGTCGCCTCTCATGACCCCCAAGGATCTATCATTGTCTTCCTCCTATTTCTCATTTACATGTGGTTCCTCCATGGCAGCATCCAAAGGCCCATCAGTTCTACAAGCACAGTGAAGCCAGTTCTACCATATCATTTCTCTCAAATTCCCCATGTCTCTAAATTGCCAAATTGCTCATGAGATCCAGTACAAGATGGGCAGAATTTTTTTTTCCCAAAGACTGCAAAGACAGTCTTTGATTTTCCATCACTATTCCAACCTTCTCCCGAGCAACTGCTTGATGCTAAACTGTTCTGTCTGCAAGCTCAATGTAATGTGTGATCCCAAGATGAGCTTTCAACCACATTACAGTTTCTGTAACTTAAGAGTTCACCTCTGTAACATTGCTCGACTTCCCCTCAGTCAGCTCATCTGCAATTGAAACCCTGTCTTTGTTACCTCCAGCAAGCCTCCCACCTCATCAGTGGACCAAGCTTTATTGCTGGTGGCTGATTTAAGAAACTCTCCAAAAACTAAGGCAAGTGTCTAGAGATGGTTGAAGTTGAACTTGACGTTCCTGCTCAGTTAAACAAAGATATTATAACCCATTGGAAGCTGGGAGATATTCTAAGTTGTTTGCTCTAAGGACTGTATTTCTGTGGGTAGTGTAATGTGTAATGAGAATAAATCAGAAATTTTGATTTCTGTGGTCTAAAGCATTAGTTACCTCCAAAAACAAAATGGTGTTTCATCAAAAATTATTTTCTGTTACAGTTGGTGTTTTATAATTTCGTCTGGTCATTTTTTCAGCCAGTAACTAGAGATTTGAATCTCGAAAAGTTATTCATCTTCATAGGATCTGTAACAATCTGATCTAACATTTCCTAATGTGACTTGATATCATACTTTACCTCATACTACCACTGTTAAGCAGCTTGGGATGGTTTATCATATTAGACACATTATATAAATAATAGTTGTTCTAACCGTACAAATATCTCAGTTTGATTGAGACATACAGTATAAATAGAATAATCTCAAGTCAATTGTCCATTCTTGCAAATTCTCCACAATTGTGTGAAACAACTCTAGAAATGAAAATAAAAAGCTATAAAATTGACACAATTTTACTGATGGTAAGCTTGTAAGCTATCATTCTGATAAGTGCTGATTGATCTGTGCCTGAGGATCACTAGATAGCTACTATATGAAAACTTATTAAAAATTAATATTCCTAAGACCTTGATCTCA
Source organism: Chiloscyllium plagiosum (assembly GCF_037043375.1). Classification (NCBI taxonomy): domain Eukaryota; kingdom Metazoa; phylum Chordata; class Chondrichthyes; order Orectolobiformes; family Hemiscylliidae; genus Chiloscyllium; species Chiloscyllium plagiosum. Next base: position 87,060,129 of record NW_028270150.1, read on the forward strand.
AGAATAACAATTAACAGGTGTTATGCTGTCCAAGTAAGCCTGCCATATTCTAAGCAGCACATAATAGGGTAAACACCAATGATTCTAGATTCTTCTCATTTCTTATTCATTGAAAATAAACATACCCTTGGATTATCTTGAATGTAACCCAAGTCATGCTGAACTTAGACGCTGTGCCAATAATGATAAAAAAAATTACAAAATAAGTGCCACATTATATTCGTTGCATGCTCAGTTCACAGAATGGAAGCACATGCACAAAGCTACAATTCGTGCATTGATTTCCTAACAATTCCACTCCAGGGATCAACGTTTAGCATAATCAATGTTATGCTCAACTAGGTACAGCTTCATTGGATTTGTTAGATCACTTGGATGCACAGAAAGTGGCTTCTGAAACACAGAAACATATTGGGATGTCCTGAGGATATGAAGATGCTATGCATGAATTCAAGTTCTTATTTCTTACCCAAACATATGAAAACATGTAGGAAATGCTTTGTCAGACACTTTTTAAAAGAAAAAGTAAACAAGTACATTTTCATCCTCTAGAAAATGAGTCTGGGGATTTAACAATGGATGATTAGGAGAAAGGAGGCAAACTGAATAGATAGTTTGCATCAGTCTTCACAAGAGAGGATACACGCAACATCGTGGAAATAGATGTAAATCAGAAATTGAAAGGAAGGGTGAAACCCAAGTAAATTATAATTACCAGGGAAGCAGTACTGAGTAGCTTGTTCGAACTGCAAGAAGACAAGTTCTCAGTGTTATGTATATGGTTAGGTATGTGTTGCCCCTTTAACAGACCTGGTCAGGTGACCTGGAGGCATGTGCTAGGGGGCAGTTGCTAGGCATGATTGTGGAGCTGAGAGAACACACAATAAAGTATTCCCCTGCTCAAGTTAACCTTCCGTTTACCAGGTGTTCTATTATGGTTCTAGTGAACCACAAACACAAAACTGGCAACGAGGATTGGTTTTGGGCCACAAACTCTGCGCGAACACCATTTTGTTTTGTTATGAAGAAGGATGTCACCCAGACTTCATACAACTGTGCGTTTGTGACAGTATTGTGGAGGGAAGGAGTCGCGAAGCGACTTGGCTTGTGGTCGATACCAGAGAAGAACAGTATGCATTAGGAAGTGGCTGACAGCAGCAGTTGTGAGGGGACTTCGGCTAAGGGCCCAAGAGGGGAGTACTCTCTGGACGCTTACCAAAGTCATTGCAGAGAGCAGCTCCGAAGGGACTCAGGCTGCGGGTGATGCCAGGAAAGAATGGTATGCTAACACAGTCAGTGAGGGAGCAGATGACAGGGGCAAGATTCACCAGTGGGATTCAGGCTGCAAATTGCTATTGGACTAGAGTGGCAAGTAAACAAAATGGCAGCCAATTTGGAGAGATGGGACCCTTTCTTGGAGGGACAGAATGTTGGTCACTGTACACCGAAGATTTTGAAGATTTTTAAGGTGGCTGAACACGTAACAGTACCAGTTTTCTTGAGTACCGCTGGGAGCAAGCCCTTTGTGACTCGAGACATACCAAGAACTAAGCAAAGTTTTGGGGAGTTATTTTGCACCAAAGCCACTGATGACTGTACAACATTTGCATTTTTCTAAACAGGCATAGCAAGAAGGAGAGTTCCTCACCAAATTTGGAGCTGTCTCAAAGAGGTTAGTGGAACATTCCCAATTCAGAGGGTTCCTCAAAGATGCCTTGCGGGACCATTTAGTTTGTGACCTCTAACACAAAGACATCCAGTGAAAGCTATGAACAAGGACAAACCTGAATTTCAAGGCAGTTTTCAAAATTGCTACCTCAATGAAGTTGGCCGCCGGCAAAGCCACACAATCAAGTGATAATGCTCAGGTGCACTGAATAGCCGAAACTCAGCAGAGTGTGGCACCAACAGTAGAATGCCGCCGATGAGGCAAGAGCGGCCATAAGGAGTCAACGTGTTGGATCTGAAAAGACAAGCGCTGCAGGTGTAAACAAGTGGATTATATTGCCTGAAATTGCCAAGAATAACACAAGCAAGAGAAGGGACAGGGGTCTAAAGGAGACAGTTCAGAGAACAAAGCATAAGGTACAAGCCACCAGCCACATAATAGACCAGGAATCAGCCACGTCTGCCCAAGAAGACCCAGAGTCAGCACTGGGGTGTGGTTAGTAGGCTTGCAGATTCATAAATGAGTTTACAAGAGATTTTGAACAGGGAATACTTTATTGTGCATCCTCTCAGCTCTACAGTTGGTACGAGGCTGCCTCTCCACATGACCTGCTGTCTTAAAGGGGCAACATGCATCCAACTACATACGTACATAAATACCCAGGTCCTGATGGAATTTAAGTAGCGAGTGAGATAGTTGATTTGTTGCTTTTAATTTTCCAAAACTCATTAGACTTGGGAAGGTTCCTTTGGATTGGAAAATAACAAAAGTAATTTCTTCAGGGGAAGAAACTATTTAATATTCTTGCATATTGTGCACAGAAGAATATTCTGATAAACTGGGTATCTGAGAACCCGCCGGGCTTGCTGGGATGGCAGAAATTAATTATGGAGCACATTCCTTTGGACTTTTTTTTAAACAAACATGGTGCACCACACAACAGACTGTTTTTATAAGACATGGCAGCCCTACTTGAGTTATTTGGATATAGATTTGTCAGTTATCTTAACTAGGGCGTTTGTTTAACCAGGATGGTTAGGTTTGTAGGATTAAATGTGTCTTTTTCAGGCTGACAAGATGTCACAAGTAGTATGTGACATCTTTCCAATTTATATTGATCATTTGCTTGAAAGTATGTAAGATATGGTTGCTAAATTTCCTGATGACGCAAACATAGATTGGAAAGTGAGTCATGAATAAGACATAAGGAGCCTACAAAGGAGTTTGAATAGATTAAGTGAGTGGACAAAGATGTGGCAAATGGAGTACAAAGTGGGAAAACGTGAAATTGTCCATTTTGACAAAGTTAAAAATGAAGCATATTATCTGAACAGTGACAGGATGTAGAATTCTGAGTTGCAGACAGGCCTGCATCCTCTGGAATACAGAACAGTCAAAGATGACTTAATTCAACCATACATGATCCTCAGAGGACTTGATGGAGTAGATGTAAAACATCCCTTCTGGAGAATCTAGAACTAGGGATCATATTTTAAAAGAGAGATTCAGTAGCTTTTCCTCTCAGAGGATTGTGAATCTTTGGTACTCACTTCCTCAAAAGTCAATAAATGCAGAATGTTAAAACATTTCTCAGAGAGGTAGATAAATTCTTAATTACGAAGCGGATAAAGATTATTGGGATTATACAGGAACGCACAGTTGAGGTTAAAATTAGATCAGCCACAACTTTATTGAAGGGTTCGAAGGGCCAAGTGTTCCTTGTTTGAAAGTCTTTCCTGAGAAGGTAGTAACTGTTTTATCATTCTGAACTAGCAAGCTGTTATCTACAAACCAATGAGAGGTTAACAGAACTCATTGTTTACAGAAATGCAAACAGATGTAAAAATATTTTTGGAAAGATAACTCAATGTGTCACTTCAATTTTTTTTTACCTTGGTCACTTGCCATACCAGCCTTGATTTTCTGTTTCAGGCAGTTTAACACGTCACTCAGTTCCTCAAATACACGATCGACACTTCCAGTGGCTCGTACTTTAGTCCAAAATGATTTAGCTTTTTCTGAGAAAAGGGGCAGAAAAGATTATCAGTATCAGGGCAATATGACATTAACAATTCTAGTTTTTTTAAAATTAAGTATGTTTAATAAGTAAATGGATACCAAGCTTACGTCTTTCAGCAGGATGAGCTCTTTTGGCAGGATCAATTCAAAACACACAGACTTCATACTTGGATTTCAAATTTGTTGATAATTAAATTTTATTTCAGTCTTTTTGCCAAAATCAATGAAATTAAAGCATGAGCAAAATAGAGTTCAAATCTTGTGCTTATTTACCAAATTCCGTTTAAGATGTAGAAACAGAAGCAGGTCATTCAGCCCATCAAGTTTGCTCTGCCATTCAATGAGATCATGACTGACTTGATAATCTTCAACACCACCTTCCTGCCTTTTCCCCATAACCCTCAATTCTGTCCTGATTAAAAATCTGTTTATCCTAATCTTGAATATATTTAACAACTCAGCCTCAACAGCCCTCTGTTGAGCCCTCCACAGATTCACTGCCCTGAGGGAAATAAATTCTCTTGTGCTGTGTCTTCAATGGGTGGTGCCTTACTCTGAGATTATGCCCTCTAGTCCTCGACTCTTCAATAAGAGGAGACAACCTCTCCAAATCTACCCTTTCAAACTCCCTAAGACTCTGATATGTTTCAACATAATCTCCTCTCATTCTTCTAAACATCATTGAGTACAGGTCAAACATATTCAAACTTACTTCATAAGAAAATCCCTCCAAACAAAATTAACCTAGCAAACCTTCTCTGGACTGCTTCCAGTGCCAGAATATCTTTCCTTAGATACAGAGAGATGATTGTACTGAACTTAGAGATTCTAAAAGGTGCTTCACTGGGTAAATGCTGAGAGGATGTTTCCTCTCATGGGAGAGTCTCGGACCAGATGATATAATCTCAGAATAAAGGAGTGCTAATTTAAGACTGAGATGAAGAAGAATTTCTTGGAGGGTGGGGGGGGTTGAGAATCTTTGGAACTCCTTGTCACAGACAGCTATGGGTGCAAATTCTGTATGTATATGATGGCCAAGATAGACAGATTCTTAATCAGTCAGGGAATTGAAGTTTACAGTGAAAGGGCAGGAAAGTGAATATGAGGAATGTTGGATCAATCATGATCCTATTGAATGGCAGAGCAAGCAAGGGCTGGATGGCCTGTTCCTATTTCTTAAGGTCTCATGAAGACTAAAACTGCTCACAATATTCCAAGTCTGGGGGTATAACTATATCGTCTTTATACTTATTTTGTATTATGACCATGTTTATATTTCATTCCCTTTGACATAGATAACAGTCCATTTACCTTCCCTATTAAACCATTGAACTTGGATGCAAGATTTGTGTGACTCATACAAGAGCACCCCATGTCCCTCTGTGTTGCAACTTGCTACAGTCTTTCCCCATTTATATACTATTCAGCTCTTCTACTCTTCCTGCCAATCTGACTGACGTAACATTTTCTCACATTATATTCCATTTGCCAAGTTTTTGCCCACTCACTTAACCTGTTTAAAACCCTCTGCAGACTTTTTATATCTTACTCACTACTTGCCTTCCCACTTATTTTTGTGTCATCACAAGCTTCGCAATAACACGTTCTCTTCCCTCATCTAAGTCATGAAAAGTTATTCTAAATAATTCTTATCCAATATACCTGTGGCACTAGTTACAATTGTCACCCTAAAAGTGCTCCTTTTACCTCAACTTTATGTCTCCTATAACTTAGCCAATCCTTTATCCATGCTAATGTACTACCCATACACCATAGGCTCATACCTTATTCAGTAGCCGTATGTGCAGTACTTTATCAAGTGATTTTGGACATCCAAATGTACAGTACATCTACTGGTTCCCCTTTATGTATCCTGCTTTTTGCAAATTGCATGATTTATAATAGATTCCAATATTTGCCCTCTAGAAATGAGAAGAATATGTGGGGAGACTTGGTAAGAGTTCTATAAAATTAACTGGAGTGAAGATCTTTTCATTTGGGAGGGAAACCAGACCCAAGTATCATAAATATAAAAGTAACCAATAAATCCAACAAGAAATTCAGGATGAACCTCTTTACTCAAATTTGGAGCAAGCTACAACAAAGTTGTCAAAATTCCAGGTAAAGGTTGATAAATTCATTACAGATAAAAAGGAATTAAAAATTATGCTGCGAGGATTAGATGACAAAACTGTGCATATGGAAGACCATTTTGAGCATAAACACTTGGCCTGACTGAACTGCTTCATTGTTCTAAATTCTCTGCACCAGTGTGGAGATTCACAGAAAATTGAGCAAAATTCTGTTTTTATTCCAGTCTTAGCTGTTAACTGCAGTTCGTGATCGTACTCTTATCTAACTCAGAAGGTAAGCATTCAAGCGCCGCTCCAGGTGGACTGAATATAAAACCCAGGATGACATTGCAGCTTGACAGAATGCTTCACTACTAGAAGTACTGTCTTGTAGTTGAAATGATAAGCCAAGATTCACTGTTCTCCCTCAGGTTAAAATTAACTAATCCAGCAAAACCACAGGAGTTCTTTGATAATCCTGCGAGTATTTAATCTACCAAGCAAATCACTAAAATGGATTGTATCATTATCACATTTCTGTTTGTGAGATCTTGTGCATAAGTTGACTAGTGTTTCTTACATTACAACAGTTATGACATTTCCACATGGTTCATTACCTGTATATGCCGCAAATTTTCCTAAGGTTGCGAATGATCCAATATAAAGTTTTCATTTGTTTTAGCTTCTGTAATATTTATTGGTAGTGTTGTGATCAGTTATTAGCAATGTTATTTAAGCCTAATTACAAAGTCTGAAACATAATACTTACTGAAACAGCCATGTTCCTGGAAAGATGTTTTGGGAACACTGGAATCCTAACATAAATATAATACTGGTGAATAGTTTATATGAAAAGTTTATTTTATCTCTTATTCAGGACAATTTAGCCCCTTTAAGCTTTCACATACATCACTAACAAATCAGGAAAATGGAGAATCAATGTATCAAACAATTCCCGTCAAAAGAAGTTATATATATCTCTAGGCAAGCTCAACTAAAAATATCAAGTATAATAATGATTTCAAGTTTCAAGGCAGAATTTCGGCTAGGCTGCATCAACAAGTTTTTTTTGGGTCCTCTTTTTGGTGTCAATTTTCCTAGGACATTCAGACCATATTCCCAACACGATGTAGAGAATTCAGACGCTCTCAAATGCCACTTGTCATACAAGATGCTGGTCAGCCTAAGTACTGACAGGCAATTTGACTGCAGGGATTATCAGACAAGCACAGTAATGTTTACATTATGCACATTCCAGTGACTTTGTCAGTCTGAATGGCTCAACTATTAAAAGCCTTCATTCCATATGGAATCTGGTATATACTTCAGATTATTTTCTCAATCCTTCATTTTCAAATTTTTTTCTGTTTCTTATAAAAAATGTGTATAGTTGTGCTCAAATTTCTTTTCACCGAAACAAGGGAAATTAAATAAGTAGTCGCAGCAGTGTGGGAATACAGATTTGACCAAATTCAGTTCAGTAACACATAGTAGAATAACTAACTTCATCCCATAAAGTGTAATACTAGCTGCATACTTATACATTACCTGTATGGTTGCATCAACATCTGACAAATAGGGAGGAGGTTTCTGGCATTTAATGAATTGTCCACCTTAGCAGAAAGGAAAGCAAAATCAATGAACAACAATTTATATTCAGCTGCTTAAAACTTGTTTGATTTCTCATGGCACAAATTAAGTCTATGGGGTGAATTTGCATTTGCAGATTTATATTTGCAGATACATTCCACTTTGTTCAAAAAGCACACCATCTATAGGCAGTCAGTCCATGTAACATTTTATAAATTCCTACTTTGGAAATGGAACCAGTCTGACTTAAAGTTGAGATACAGTCAAACTCTTAAATGCACTGCCTGAGCTGAGCAGTCACTCTTTTTTTTAGGCTGATAAAACCTTAAGTTGTCTTGGGATTGTGACTTGAAAGTAGTTCTGGAATTTACATATTAATCAATTAAAACCTGCATCCCCATTCTAACTGATTAAAGAGTCAACAACAATCTAGGTTTGTTCAAAACGTCGCACCAGTTTTATGACACTTTGATCTTTTATTACAAATTCTGAGTCCTTTGATCCTGCCCCACTAGTTACCTGACAAAGGAGCAGTACTCCAAAAGCTTGTACTTACAAATAGATTGTTGGACTATAACCTGGTGTTCTGTGATTTTTAACTTTGTCCACCCCAGTCCAACACCGGCACCTCCACATCAAAGAACCACAAGCACAAAGCACTTTCACATTAAATAACATTAATTTAAGGAAGGCAGTTAAATGCTTGTTCACAATGTACAGAATCTTAACACTACTTTTCAGATGCAAATAGAAAGCAAGGGTATTTGGCTCCCTAGAAATTAATCTATACTCTTGTGTACAATTTTATGACAAAAATTAAGCAACATTTAAAGTCATTTAAAAAATCAATTTACTAAACTGTCCTTCTTTTTAAATTATTAACAATTCAACAATGAATAAACTAAAGGAATAAAATATTTTTTTTTACCATATTTCGCTTTGTTCCTGATTTTCTGTTTGAAGGTTTCTGCTGTATAGTTAGAACTCTCATTTTCCTCATTACTGCTGTTGCTGCTGCAGCCATCAGAGGGTGATCCATGGGTTTTCTCATTTCTTCCATCTTCTTCATGACTTCTATGGCTTTTGCAATGCAACCTATATGGAAGAAGTTAGTTTGCTACTAGGGAGAGATGAACACCAAAATATAGACATGAACAGAAATGAAACAGCAACATCTCATTATTTTAAATGAAATGATATGCAATAATAGACATTATAAAATAAGTAGCTGGTGGAATAAGGTGGGCACAAATTTCTAATCGGTAGGTAGTATTTGAATATTCAAATAAAACTGAATGGGAATAACACAGAATTATAAAAGAAATGCAGGTAAGTTACTTAAAATATTAATTAATGCTACTGACTGATAGCTATTGAGTTACTTACGCACAATTATTGATTGGATGTATGTGCCATGAATTTTTTTTTCCCCAAAGAGGACACCTTTAAAAGCAGAGGACACTGATTACAAGCAACAACAATGTTGCATTTGTAAAAAATGTAAACTGCTGAATGGAGCTAATACTTTCACAGAGAAAGGATGTCTAACCCAATTTGTGAATATAATGAAGTTATTGAATTTTGAATAAATAGAGAGAGCTTGCTAGGAATGGCAGATGATCATTTGAAATTTGCTGAAGGTAACAAATTTTGGTTTGGGATCTGACAAATTGTGAAATACTACAAGACAGATACAGGTTAGCAGGCAGATATGTGGCAGACATAACTCAATGTTTAACTTTTTTTTAATTAAACATTTTGGAAGAATGTACCTCAAATAGAAAGATTTAACACACAATAAAGATGTAGTAGTTTTTGAATACACAAGTCATTAACAGGTGAACTATCCACAATTACACAAAAGAAACAGAACCTTTAGTTAATACTAGAATTCCAACGTACAAAAGTAATGGGGCTCGTGTTCAATTAGTTTAAGATTGCTGATAGCCCAAACCCTATGTGTGATGTTCTATCAGTTATAGAAAGGATATAAAAAAAGAATGGCAAAGAGTCAGTTTCAATTCAAATAGATATCTCGAGGAACGAATGGAATACAGCTATGAAGAGACACTTAAGTTAAGACTCTTTTCATTGGGTTGGAATATGATAAGGGGCAACCTGATGCAGATACTACAAGTTCTGATAAAAGTAAACAGCAGTAGATTAAAATCGTAGAATGATTACAATGGACAGTTATTCAGCCCACCCTATTTGTGCCAGCTGTCTGCAACAGAATACAATAGTGGTCCTATTCCATTGCTAGATCTAGTACTTTTTCAAATATTTTCTCTTCTGATAATTTTCCAATTCTTTTCAGAAAGCCATGATAATAGCTCTAATGAACACTTTCTCAATGTGCTCTGTCACCTTCAATGAATTGCCCTCATATACCTCAGGCCACCTGCTCCTGCACTCCCTTTAGAATTGTACTCTTTATTTTATATTGTATCTTTCCATTGTCATGACCACAGTTATGACCTGTACACATATCAAACTTAGTTCCAACAATTTTTTTTAAGAGGCAGACTGCCACAGCCATGACTGTAGATATAATTTCAGTGGCTGTGCGGAGTGACACACCGGATGAATGTCAAAGAAACATCAAAGAGACGGCTTGGAAGACAGATATGCATTACAAACTGAACATAATCCCCCGTGAGTATCTCAGATTATGAACATGATCATAAAAACAATATAGTAGTCTGAGAAAGAGACATATTTGTGTTTTCATCTCTCAAGAAGGCACAGGGACAGGATTTAAAAATAAGCCACGACCATGGCCTGTGTGCATGAATGGCCTGATGTTCTTGAGTTGAGCTTTGAGAACAGCCATTAAACTTTGCATAACACAGAAGGGGAAAAAGATACTTTCTTGTTCTGAGTCCTGGAAGCCAGCAAACAGGAAATAGGACAAAAGACTTGCAACTAACCTGCCAAACCAAAAATCCTGAGATCAATGTGTTTGTCGATCAACATTGCACTATCTATTCTTCATAAACAACTCAAAGACTAAACCATATATCTTGTAATTGATCTTTCTTCTTGGATTCATTTCATCTATCTTCATCTGGGTGCTCAAAAATTTGAATATCTTATTGGGAACCATAATAAATCGGGGATCCTCTCCTGGGATCTGACTGTTACACTGCTCTTCCTACCAAAAGCAATTACTTCACATTTCTCTGAATTAAATTTCATCTGCCACTTCTCCACCTTTTTCACCAGATTGCTCACATCCTCTTAAAGCTGATTTGTATCCTCCTCACAGATAACAAAGCTTCAATGTTGTGTGTCATCTGTAGGTTTTAAATTTGGGACTTCTATCCAAATCTAGGTGAGTTGATTTATCTACACAGTGATTCAGAAACAAAATCATTTGTCATTTGGTCAAATGTGGATTAATGAAAGAAAACTTGAGTATATTTGTTAAGGAGGAGAAAGTGAGGACTGCAGATGTGATTCAGAATAACGTGAACACTACGGATGAAGTCCTGTTCCATCTGAGGTAGACTTTGGGCTTCCCTGGCCCAAAAGAGTGGAAGGTGTTGAAAAACCACGGCTCTCAAAAATTGCCAAGAAAATGACTCAGAGTGAATGATCAACAGATCTGTTTTTGGCAGAGCACAAATGAATAAATTAACACTCAAGTCATTAATGCATTTCAAAAACAGCAAGAGTCCTAATACCAATTCAAGATAAACATCAAAACAAACCTTTCTCCAGTTGAAACTATCCATCATCAGTGCTCTTAGTTTCCTACCACTCAGCTAATTTCATATTCTTGCTGCTACTGTCTGTTCTATTCTGACCCATAATCTCTATCTTTGCACACTAGTTAGTTATTTGGGACTTGTCAATTGGTTTACATTAGCCTCATTCATTCTCTCTGTCATCTCAACTGTAGACTCAAGCAAGTGAGTGAAACATGATTTGCCCTTAACAAACACAGTCGAGAGTGTGGTATTGGAAAAGCGCAGCAGTCAGGCAGCATCCAAGGAGCAGGAGAATTGACATTTCATAGGAATGAAGGGTTTATTCTTGAAACGTCAGTTCTCCTGCTCCTCGGATGCTGCCTGACCTGCTGTGCTTTTTCAGCACCATAGTCTTGACTCTGATCTCCAGTATCTGCTGTCATCATTTTCTTCTTCTTAACAAACATACTTTGGTTTTCTTTCATTAATCCACATTTGACCAAGTGACAAATGATTTTGTTTCTATTATTGTTTCTTAAGGCTTCCCTACCACTGACATTAAAACAAATAGTCTGCAAAAGCTTGGATTATCCATATACCCTTTGCCAAACAAGAGTATTGTATCTGCAATTCTCCAGTCGTATGTCACCACCCCTACGCCCTCAGAGGAATGGAAAATCATGACCAATGCCTCCACAATTTTTATCCTTACTTCCCACATTATCTTGGCATCCATCCAATCCTGGTAAATTTAATAACATTATGTACCTCCTTTTTATTAATTTTCAGCCCATCTATCTCAACTGTCTTCTTTATCACTAGGGGCGACACAGTGGCTCAGTGGTTAGCACTGCTGCCTCACAGCACCAGAGTCCCAGGTTCAATTCTAGCCTTGGGCTGTCTGTGTGGAGTTTGCACATTCTGCCAGTGTCTGCGTGGGTTTCCTCTGAGTGCTCCTGTTTCCTCCCACAGTCCAAAGATGTGCAGGTCAGTTGAATTGGCCATGATAAATTGCCCATAGTGTTAGATGTGTTAGTCAGACGGAAATAGGTCTGGGTAGGTTACTCTTCGGAGGGTTAGTGTGGACTGGTTAGGCCGAAGGGCCTGTTTCCACACTGTAGGGAATCTAATCTAATCTAATCATGAAATGAGCAACATCTTCTTTCATGGTGAAGACAGTTGCCAAATATTCATTCAGTACTTAGTCATACCTCTCTCCCTTTTGCCTAAATCCTCTTAAATCCATAGATGTCACCATACTTCTTTTTACCACCATCTCACTATTTGCATGCCAAGAGTGTACTATTGGATTCCCCTATTAGCTGACTTTGTTCTTTTTCTTTTTTCACTTCCCCTCTGAACCCTGGTTCTCAATTGCACTATCTACTTGACAATTACCATATGTACCCTTCTCCTGTTTCTCAAATGTTTATCAGCCTCTTTTGTCATCAACATTTTTGGCATATGTTTGCTCCTAGTTCCACAGGAACATACCATGACTTCACAGGAACTATGTCCTCTTTAAAGGCAGCAAGCACACTACTCAATTTGTTTTGTTTACAAATCTTTGAATTCAATTTATCTACATCAAATCTGTTCTCACATCATTAATATTCATTCTTGCCAAAATAGTTATTCTTACTCGAGAATTTTCCTTGTTGTTTGGCATAACCAATTCAAACCTTATGTGGTTATGATCCTTATGTATTCAATGTCCATTTCACTTGCTCCATTTCACTTTCCAGAACCAGATCCAGCAAGCCACCTTTCTCATTAAACTGGAAGCATACTGATATAGAAAATTCTCCAAAACATACTCCAGAGATTCTTATGTATTTCTGTTCTTTACACAACAATTAATGCTAACCCAGCCTATATTAATTACCCCAATTATAATTACACCATTATTCTGACACTAGAATCATTTTCTCATGAAGTAGATTACTTAGAAAATCATAAAGTGATTAGACAGTGACAACATGGTTTTGTGAAAGGGAAATTATGTTCAACTAATTTGTTACAGTTACTTGAGGTAGCATCATGCAAGGTGTACAAAGTTGATCAAGATATGGTATACTAGGGTTTCCAAAAGGCACATTAGAGGTCGCTATAAAGATAAAAGCACATAAGTGCAACATATTTGCATGGAAAAATGACTGGTTAGCAAACTGGAAAAAACAGAGAAGGGATAAATGGGCTGGCTTCTCAGGTGACTGTTCACTCTCTCCCCTCAGAGTGCACTGTAGCTTTGAGTGTGGCTTGCTTGTATTTGCTAGAAACCACACATATTCAGACAAAAGGATCTACTTTCAACAGGGAAATGGAACATGTCCAATCACTGAGATTTTCTTTGAATTCAACAAAAGTGTGGCAAACAATAATTCTCCATGCCAATCCTTCAACTGAACAGTTAATTTACTAACCAACAGCACCTTTTCTCAGACATTTTAATTGTTCCCAATCAAATTTGGCCATATTTGGCTTGATGAGTGTAAGATGGAAAACTTTAACAACATCTTTCTTTCTTCAGCAATATTTAAGTCATATACTACACACACATACAGAAATTAACATCTCAAAGTAACTGAAAGCTTACTGTCTAGAATTCTAAAGTGAAATGTAATACTTTAAAACACAAAACATTTTTCTACTGAGTGTGGATTAGCCACAGGGTTTCTAAAAGACTGATTTTCCCTCATCCCTCATCCCCCCTCCCCCCCATCCCCGTGATCAAATAAGGAAATTTAAATAACTAGCATTAAAAAGCAGAGTACTCCTGCAGCATCTTTCATGCCCTCAGGTCATGGACTCAACAGGGAGTTCAACAACTTCAAATCAAAACTTCTGTCTTCCTATATTTTCTTTCTGCGCTTTTTTTTGGTTTTGGTTGGTAATTGTTGATTCCTAATGAAGGGCTTATGCCCAAAACGTCAACTCTTCTGCTCCTTGGATGCTGTCTGACTTGCTATGCTTTTCCAGCACCACACTTTTCAACTCTGATCTCCAGCATCTGCAGCCCTCACTTTCTCCAACTGTTGATGGTGACTTTAGTTTCCCATTTTTACATCTTCTAGACACATTGTTTGTTGCTTTTTAAATTAGCATTACCTTTCACCTTGCATCATCAGCACTGCGTCCTCCATCCTATCTCTGCTTAAAATCTTGTATCTCTGAGAATTTTCAGTTCTGATGAATGGTTGCTGACCTAGAAATATAATCTGTTTCTCCCTCCATGAATGATATCAGACCTGCTGAATATTTTATGCTTTTATATGAGGGCAGATTCAACGAAGTTTAACAAAACAAAGAACACACTAAATCAAACAGTATGGCTCTCATGTCATCACGCAACTGCTGCCAGTTCAGATTATTTGCCTAATACTCTGGCTTGATTTAAATATTACATTGATAGATCATTAACTTTCACACCTGTCAACTCCTTTGTCAATATTTTTAACAAGCTTTACGCTGTCAGAACCTGTGCAATTTGGTTGATAAGGTGCCATGAAGCCCTTAAATTCAGAGTTTGAGTCAGCTTCTGTCCGATTACAAATAGAGCATCCCTGTGAAAAGAAAACATTTCAACACGTGAACAAAGTATCAATTTTTACTTGAAAAGGATTTTGAACATTTTAGAGAAAAGTAACAGAAATTAGTCAGATATAAAAGCTAAATTACAAGAACACTTAAAAATAGACTGAGATAAAATATTAATTTACAAGGCTGAAAAATGTAATATTAGTTATCAATATTAATTTCCAACAGACAGGTAAAATTGTCATTATCCTCGGCAGATGAAGACTTAACTGTCTGACTTAACTCTTACCTGAGTGCATGTCTTTAGGCTACAGCTATGTTGTTCAGTTTGTGGTTCCGGTTTATTTTCCTTAGCCTGTGTCGCATTTTGAATACCTTCAACATTTGCAGCAGAACTGTCTGAATAAACATTCCGTGCTTTAAGAAAATGTTTAGGCATGAAATTTTATAACATAACTTCCTTAGTCTTGTTTATTTCTCTTATTGATATACAGTTTGAATCCAAGAGTCCAATTCTAGATAAAATCCTGAAGCTACTGAATCTACCCCATGTATTTTGCAAAAACTAGAAATTTTATCTAGGCATTTAATATTGAGAATGTTTAGTTTTTTTTATTGATTTCATAAATCAAGGCTGAAATAAGTTTGTAAGGTTTATCTAAATCTACCCAACATGCTAAATGTTAGTGAGGTTCTATTAAATTTGATGTAGACTCCATTGGGATTTTATTTGCAAATACTTGGTTCATCGTTCATTTACGTTAGTACATGTTTTATATGTTATTGAAATTATGGTTCAACAGTTGAAAATGGGATAATGGCAATTGAATCACCTTCAGGTCTAAACCAACTAAAAGTTGGGTCACGTTATTTAAAATGTTAACAGCTAAGAAGGTAGAATTAGAAACAGTAGGTGGGACTTGCTGAACTAGGGATTTGCATTAATGACACTCCAGAAAGACTGTTGCTGAATGAGAGACTTGCATTAATGACACTCCAGAAAGACTGTTGCTGAATGAGAGACTTGCAGTAATGACACTCCAGAAAGACGGTTGCTCAAGGAGTTAAGATAACACAATTGAACGCATTCAGTGAACTCTGAATAAAACACACTTACTTCATCAGATCAAAAAGGTGTAAATGAATGCAATTAACCTAATTCATCTTGGTGATAACTCAGAGCAGGCTACACCATCATGGAGATGTGTGGAATGTTCTCTAGTTTCAATGCATCAGTGCAAGAGTCTGAAGCAGTTTCAGCAGACTTCAGGCAGTTAGGACTCAGGCTAAGTCCTCAGAGGATGCTTAAGAGTGCTGTGGAAAACAGTTCAGGTTAGAAAGAAACCCTAGAAGCCGCTGATAATTAGGCAAGGTTGAGAATTATGTAAAGGAAGCCCATAATCATTATTTGCTTGATGCAACCAATAAAGACTGCAATTATAGAAATGTAATGGCACGTCATGTGAAGCTAGCTGTTTGATAAAAACTGGCGTTGTGCAGGGAATTAGAATCTTGGGAACAACGTCAGACGTCCTGGGGATCTTGATATTAGGAGAAAAGATTGAATGACCTGGATATAAGCCAAGATTCAGGCAGTGTAAATCAAAGATGCTTTCATGCTTTCCAAAGCTAGATTTTTCAAGGTGAAGAATTGGAATTCTTAAATAAAGAAGACAATTTAAATGATATTTGATGATTCACAGTTTCACAAAGAACGGGTGGAATCTATCTCAATTACAATTGCCATTTAAATTGCAATCTGTAAATTATTTGATCATTTAAACAATGCTTTATGTAACTAAATAACAATGCAAGTTAGAAAAATAATATAAACCACAACATGTTCAGAAACGATGTAGAGAAATAATCTTTTTCAATAAACATTGATCAAGTTTATATATCCTACTAAAATGTATTTGGCAGCCAGTTTTACATTTGACAATGCCCCCACCCCCCCGCCCCCCCACCAAAAATTGAAACTCAGAATTTTCTGTCCCAATGATACAGAATATCAGAGCTATTTAACAGAAAGGTACTGTCATTGTCATAGAGTCATTCTACAGGGAAACAGACCCTTCGGTCCGACCAGTCCATGCCGATTATAATCCCAAACTAAACTAGTCCTAACTGCCTGAGCTTGACCCAAAGGTGAAAGTGTAAGCAGATAATGTTAATTGTTGGTTGTTAGAGGAACAAAATAACAAAATAATTTCAGTATAATTCAGTATCTGCTTACACTTTCACCTTTGGGTCAAGCTCAGGCAGTTAGGACTAGTTTAGTTTGGGATTATAATCGGCATGGACTGGTTGGACCGAAGGGTCTGTTTCCCTGTAGAATGACTCTATGACAATGACAGTACCTTTCTGTTAAATAGCTCTGATATTCTGTATCATTGGGACAGAAAATTCTGAGTTTCAATTTTTGGTGGGGAGAGGGGGGCGGCATTGTCAAATGTAAAACTGGCTGCCAAATACATTTTAGTAGGATATATAAACTTGATCAATGTTTATTGAAAAAGATTATTTTATGTGATTATGTCAAGTAAAGGTCCAAGAATAGACTACATATCAAGTAAGGTCCAAGAATAGACTACATATCAAGTAAAGGTCCAAGAATACACTACATGTCAAGAAAAGGTCCAAGAATAGACTACATATCAAGTAAAGGTCCAAGAATACACTACATGTCAAGAAAAGGTCCAAGAATAGACTACATATCAAGTAAAGGTCCAAGAATACACAACATGTCAAGAAAAGGTCCAAGAATAGACTACATATCAAGTAAAGGTCCAAGAATAGACTACATATCAAGTAAAGGTCCAAGAATAGACTACATGTCAAGAAAAGGTCCAAGAATAGACTACATATCAAGTAAAGGTCCAAGAATAGACTACATATCAAGTAAAGGTCCAAGAATAGACTACATATCAAGTAAAGGTCCAAGAATAGACTACATATCAAGTAAAGGTCCAAGAATACACGACATGTCAAGAAAAGGTCCAAGAATAGACTACATGTCAAGAAAAGGTCCAAGAATAGACTACATATCAAGTAAAGGTCCAAGAATAGACTACATATCAAGCAAAGGTCCAAGAATAGACTACATATCAAGTAAAGGTCCAAGAATAGACTACATATCAAGTAAAGGTCCAAGAATACACGACATGTCAAGAAAAGGTCCAAGAATAGACTACATGTCAAGAAAAGGTCCAAGAATAGACTACATATCAAGTAAAGGTCCAAGAATAGACTACATATCAAGCAAAGGTCCAAGAATAGACTACATATCAAGTAAAGGTCCAAGAATAGACTACATATCAAGTAAAGGTCCAAGAATAGACTACATATCAAGTAAAGGTCCAAGAATACACGACATGTCAAGAAAAGGTCCAAGAATAGACTACATATCAAGTAAAGGTCCAAGAATAGACTACATATCAAGTAAAGGTCCAAGAATAGACTACATATCAAGTAAAAAAAGGTACCACCAATAGCTGTTCCAAAACCTCACAAACTTCAAATCTCAAATCAAGACAGAAAAAGCAAAATAGACAACAAGGATTAAATAAAGCTGTGAATGTTGGATATCTAAAACGGAAATTGTAAATAAAAGAGTAAATCGAGAGCATCCACAAATGATTTGAAGGAACCCACCATATCAACTCCAGTCCCCTCATAGTAAATGGTAATATCTCATTTATCTTCTTAATTACTAGTTGTACCTACATACTAACCTTATGTTAGGATGTCCAGATCCCTCTCTAGTACAGCTCTAAGATTTACATTGTATGTTGTTTTTCTATTCTTGTGCCAAAATGACTAAGTTCACATTTACCCACATTATACCCAATATGCTAAACTTTTGCTTGCTGACTTAATTTACTCACCATGGTTGTAGACTATATAAGTTCCAGATTATCTCACAACTGTACTTTGTGATCTTCTGCATTGGCTCAATTGCTTTGAAGTTTAATTACTTTCTGAATATTATATCTTTGGATTGGACAAACTCAGTTTGTTCTCACTTAAATGTCTTAGGAAGGATATGCTGGCACTGGAGGGAGTCGGGAGGAGGTTTAAAAGAATGATCCCAGGGATAAAGGCTTATCAATGAGGAATAGTTGAGGAATCTGGGTCTGTACTCAATGCAGTTTAGAAGGATTGGGGGGGAATCTCATTAAAATTTACAGAATACTGAGAGGCCTGGATAGAGTGGACATGGAGAAGATGTTTCCAGCAACAGAAAAGACAATGACCTGAGGTCACAGCCTCAGAGTGAAAATTCTGATATATTTTATGTGATTATATCAAGTAAAGGTCCAAGAATAGACTACATATCATCAAATATCATTTAAAACAGAGATGAGTAAGAATTTCTTCAGCCAGAGGGTGGTTAATTTGTGGAACTCACTGCCACAAAGGATTGTGGAGGCCAAGTCACCGAGGGTATTTAAGAGAGATAGATATGTTCTTGGTTGGTAAGAGGATCAAGGGTTACAGCAGATGGCAGGAGAATGGAGTTAAAAAAACATATCAGCATGATCAAATAGTGAAGCAGACTCAATGAGCCAACTGGCCTAATTCTGCTCCAATGTCTTATGGAAGTTGAGGGTCAACCTGATAAAGGTTTACAAAATTATGAGAGACATGGATAGAATGGATAGTTGGAGTCTTTATTCCAGGGTAGAAATGTCAGTTACATGGGGACATAAGGTAAAATGGGGAAAGTTTAAAGGAGAATTGAGAGGCAAGTTTTTTTTTTAAACACAGAGGGTGCTAAGCAACTAGAATGCATTGCCAGAGGAGTTGGTAGAAGCAGATGGTTGGTAGAAGTAATGTTTGAGGCTGTTACAAAGTTGAAAGCCTGTATGTTCATTTTAAAATGGAAACTGTTTTCTGAATTTTGAAGTAAACTGAAAATGAAGGCTCAGCTGCCCGAATGGAAAGCCTGGGAGACGAGCTGTTCCAAAATAGATATATATAGGAAATGGCTGTTAACTGGATACCTGAGCATTTCTTTATAGACTAGATTCCCTACAGTGTGGAAACAGGCCCTTCAGCCCAACAAGACACCGACCCTCTCAAGAGTAACCCACCCAGACTCATTTCCCTACATATACGCCTGACTACTACACCTAACACTATGGGTAATTTAACTTGGCCAATTCACCTAACCTGCACATCTTTGGACTGTGGGAGGAAACCGGAGTACCCGGAGGAAACCCACACAGACAAAGGGAGAACGTGCAAACTCCACACAGTCAGTCGTCCGAGGCTGGAATTGAACCCGGGTCCCTGGTGCTGTGATTGCTCTTTTGACAACAATTCAAATTTAACCCGTTTAAATTATGCCCAGGATACTGAAGTTTGAATTTATTGTTTTGACACCTTGAAACCAAACAAATTACATAAATGTAATGTATCAAGGGGGGAAAGAAACACGCAGGTATTTTGAAAATTTGTCAGAGAGCAATTGCCATCGATCAGCCGAGCAACTGCTGGAGAGCTAACTGCCCATCTAACATCTTGCTCCCAAAGAAATTAGAAAACAGTCTCTATCAAAGGTACCTTTTCATGTAAAACATACACACAGTAAAAAAGAAAGACAATGACCCAGAAAGATCAGCAGCCAGAAGATTGAAGATAGCAGAGAAGACAGAGACTGTGTGGTTTTGAGATTAAGTTAAAAGTAATTTTTAACAAGTGTATTATTGGAACAGCATTTTTTTTATAGAGTTTGGGTCAGATATTAAGTAGTTAAGAAAAATGGGGGGGGCTTGGATTTGTGAATAGTTTTTGTTTGGTGTTCACTATTAGAGTTAGGAAAATAATTTTTTTTTAAATCATGGAAGTTTGGAGTTCTCTGTTACTCATATTTTAACAGATTACAAAGCGAGGCAAGCTTTTCTGGGTATTTTAATTAACAGAGGGTTTCGACCTCTGTATTGTACAAGATTCCTAAATAGGTAGGGAAGAGAGGGTTACAGACAGTGTACAGCTAAAAAAATGTTCAGTTCAGAAAGGTGTCATGTGTCAGCACAGTCTTGGTAGCCAGAAGGGCCTTTTCCTGTGATGACAGTTCTTGGTTCCTTAAACCAAACGACGGTTGGAGGAAGAACGCCTCATCTTCCGGCTAGGAACCCTCCAACCACAAGGGATGAACTCGGATTTCACCAGTTTCCTCATTTCCCCTCCCCAGTCAAATCCATCAAATTCAGCACCGCCTTCCTAACCTGCAATCTTCTTCCCGACCTCTCCGCCCCCACCCCAGTCTGACCTATCACCCTCACCTTGACCTCTTTCCACCTATCACATTTCCGACGCCCCTCCCCCAAGTCCCTCCTCCCTATCTTTTATCTTAGCCTGCTGGACCAACTTTCCTCATTCCTGAAGAAGGGCTAATGCCCGAAACGTCGATTCTCCTGTTCCCTAGATGCTGCCTGACCTGCTGCGCTTTTCCAGCAACACATTTCCATCTCTGATCTCCAGCATCTGCAGACCTCACTTTCTCCCCAATTAGCAATAAGCCTTGCCCAACCTAGGCCAATCAGAATGTAATAATAAAATTGATCATGCTCCATATTGTGGCTTGGAATTAAAAGCCTAATAATCACCATAAGTCCATTGTCAATTGCTAGAAAAACCCATCTGGCTCATTAATGTCCTTTAGGGAAGGAAATGGCCATCCTTACCTGGTCTGGCTGACATGTGACTCTACACCCACAGCAATGTTGTTGACTCTTAACTGCCCTCTGGACATTTAGGGATGGGCTATAACCGCTGTTTAGCCAGCAACACCCTCACTTATGAATAAATTTTTTTAAATCACCAGTTTTTTTTTTCCTGTGACCAACATTTGAAAGTTAAGTTACCATGCTGTCCAAATAGAAGTAAAAGAGCCTCATGACGCATGAGGAAGACCAGATACAAAGTGTTGACCTGTGCCCTGAGGTAAACCAGAAAGCAAGTGTTGTAGCATATGTAAAGTCACTGCCTTACTTTAATAGATATTATTTATAACTTAAATTTCCTGAATTACTGCATCAAGCTGTCTTAATGGTTAAAGATTCAAATGAAATAATTCATATTGAAATTTGAGTTCAAAATACAACTGAAACTTACAACATAGATAGGCAATTCGAACTTTTATATACAGGCATCAAAAACCTCTCAGGAATGTGGCAATGAGAATCTGATACTAAGCCTACCAATTTTTGCATTGCTATTCAATTTGGTGCCTAAGGCCTGAGAAAATCAATAACGTTTTCATGTATGCTTGACATATGGGTCCTTGCAGATATCTATAATGAGAGTTATACAATTCATCATTGTGGATTTCAAGAATCACTTCCTAACATCTGTTATGAGCAAAGTCTGTGGGCAGGGACTTACTGGGTCCCCTGTAACCATGGTCATTCATTGATAATATAGCCTTTTGGCTGGAAGAGGGACAGCAGATCAAAGGCTTGGATAAAGGGTACCACACTTCTATACCAAGTTCTGAATTTTTCCCTCACGCTAACAAACATGTCACTGGTCCTTCATCCATGTTTGTCTATGATATGACTTATCACATGAACAAGATGCATTTATTCCCATCTAATATGGTTTACATTTGATTAAAAAGGGTTGTGGGTAGATCTTCAATGGGTAGCTAGTTAAGGAGGTAAGAGAATACATGTAGAGGGTTGGTTTTGCACTATGACATTTGTAATCTTCAGAATCTTAACAGAAATAATGGGGACATAACTGCAATGTGTGGATGGAGTTTATGAGGCATGGAATAGTCAGTGCAAAACTTTGAATTGCTTTCTCTTTTTATAGCAATAACATTGTAGATTCTGCTCTTTTCTAAGAGTCACACTGCTTTTTCACATTAGCTGTGACAAATAATGATAGCAGTAAGTCGAATGCAGAGCCAGCTTTGCAGTACTGGTCTGTTATCTAGGACAGATCTAACAGGTTTAGTTATATTTTAAGTAGAGTAACAAAGCCCTTGAAATAGCATTCAATCACAACTGTAGAATTAATTTTGCAAGGAATGCAGTCAGCAAGCTAATTGATAAACAAGGCTTTACAATCCCTTCAGGGTGAAACATCTTATCTACTTTATTGAGAGTCTGTCTTGCCATACCTTTAACCTCTAAGGAGGGAACCACAGGGCAATTGCTGAATCATTACAGGACAAGCAAATCCAACAAAACCAGAAAGATTTTTAATGAAATGAAGATTCGTTACCAGACAAGCATTGTTAAAACACTGGATGTAAAGTATGCAAGTGAGCTCGCTGAGTTTGAAAGTTTTCAGACGTTTCGTAACCATACTAGGTAACATCATCAGTGAGTGTCTCTGGTGAAGCACTGGTGGTGGTATGTCCCGCCTCTCTATTTATGTGTCTTGTTTTTTTTTTAAGGTGGGTGATGTCATTTCCGGTTCTTTTTTTCAAGGGAAGGTAGATAGGATCTAAATCGATGTGTTTATTGATGGAGTTCTGGTTAGAATGCCATGCCTTTAAAGAATTCTCGTGCGTGTCTTTATTTCACCTGTCCTAGGATGTGTGTGTTGTCCCAGTCAAGAATCACTTCTTTGTCTGCATGTATACAAACTAGTGATAGTGGGTTGTGTCTTTTGGTGGCCAGCTGATGTTCATGTATCCTGATGTCAAGTTTCCTGCTAGTTTGGCCCTAAGCTTGAAGATCTTCTCTCGAGATGGGTAAAAACAGTTAGCAGGGCTGAGCACAATGGTATCCAACCCATACCCTGACAAATAATTTGAGTTCAGAGCATTTGTTTTTCAAATATTCTGCAATGTATCACGAAAGGCCTATCAAGTAGGATATCTGATCAAAAGTCTGCTGGTTTGCAGTAAAAACACTAAGGTGGATGTGTTTATGTCATTTACAGTGATGCATCTGTCTGCCATTATCCCTTGAGATTAGACCTCACATGAACCTACTTTGGTTTGGATCAGCTGAAGTACCAGTGATGTGACCACTCCACAATGTCTGTACTTTTTGAATTAGCTATGGCTGCTTTAGATGCAATATACATCATGTAGTAATGTTATAGTGCACCTCAGTTTAAATGATCTCGAATCTTCTACTATATGTAAGTGTACTCTGAATTAATCATTTCCACATTTTCATCACATAATAATGTGCAATTAAACTGCATCCGATTAAATCAATTTGAAAGTACTGTCAGTATTTAAGTTGAATGCTGAACATAAATCTGTTGGGACATGATGTTGAGGTTGTACAGGAGATTGGAGTATTGTGTGAAGTTCTAGTCACCCTGTTACAGGAAGGATGTTATTATCAAAGATTTACCAGGATGTTGCTGAGAATGCAAAGTCCAAGTTATAAAAATAGGCTGGATTGTTTGGGACTTTTTTTTAATTGGACTGGAGGAGGTTGAAGGGTAATATAGGTTTATAAAATCATGAGTGGCATAAATAAGGTGAATAGCAAAGGTCTTTTCCCTAAGGCGGGAGAGTTCAAACTATAGAGGGCATATTTTTAAGGTGACAGGAGAAAGATTTATAAAGGGCATAAGGGGTAACTTTTTCACACAGAGAGTAGTTAGTGTGTGGAATGAACTGCCAAAGGAAACAGTGGATGCAGACACAGTTACAACTTTTAAAAGACATTTGGATAAGTACATGAATAGGAAAGGTTTGGATGGATTTGGACCAAATGCAGGCAGGTGAAACTAGTTTGTTTTGGAACATGGTCGAGTGGACTAGTTGGACCGAAGGGTCTGTTTCCATGCTATTTGACTCTATGACTCTGTGTCTTTTACAATAATAGCAACTATTTAATAAACTCAAATTTCATCGGTAACATTTGGGAACTTAGATTTCCTACAATCTTGCTCATACAAAGACATAAAAACATAGAAATCAGATACTGCAGATGTTATAAATCTAGAATAAAAACAGAAAATGGTGGTGAATATACTCGTTATGTCAAACAGCATTTGTGGAAAAATACAGTTCACATTTTGAGTCTGTGACCCTTCAACTGAATTCCGAAACATTAACTCTTTCTCTCTCCACAAATGCTGCCTGACTTACTCAGTATTCCTAACATTTTTTTTGCATTTATTTAAAGGAGACAGTTACATTCAAGTTGAGCCACTAACAGCTGTGTTCAGTTTAGAACAATAAATATACAAGAGCACTTTACCTGGAAACTTCATGGATTTCATTTTCACTGATTATACCATTATCAGCCTTTATGCAGGAGTAGGAATACAGCATCTGGTAGCATCTTACAGCACTTTTACCAGAAACTCAAATGTGACATAATGACTGTATTTCTAAATATAAAGAAAGAAAGACAGAAAAGTGCACAAAAATTGTTCGCTTTCAGCTTCAATATTAAAATGGCCACTAATCAACATGGCTAACAATTAAATTGAAAATTAAATGTGATCAGCCAGTCTTAACTGCCATTTAAATATAAAAAGGAGTATATGAGGTCAAACTTTTTTTAAAATTTAAAGCTAATGAATGCCTCAGAACAAGTCAACATCTCTTTACAAAAGGGAAATCCTCTTTGAGAAATTTGGTTTTCTGAGGATGTAAGCAGTGAGGTTGATGAAGAGAAATTAGTAGATGTGGCATACATGGGAGGTGGTGGCATAAATGGTAATGTCACAGGACTAGCAACCCAGAACCCCAAGCAAATGTTCTGGGAAGATGATGAAATTTGAATTCAATAAAATCCGGACTAAAGAGTTGGCAATATGTAGCCACTGTTAAGTGAAATAAATCCAATCTGATCCATCTGGTCTAGTCTATATGTGACCACAAACCCACAGTAATATGGGTGACCATCTAGACAAAAAGGAATGGGCAATAAATGCTGCCCTAGCCGGTGATGTATACATTCCATGAACAATTTTTTTTTCAAAAGGCATTCAACAGAGTAAAACAGAAATGTTTAATATGCAAGATAGGGACTCATGGTGCTATGAAAGTGGACGTTTTAAATTGGCAGGCAGTGAATAGTGGAATACCATGAGAGACAGTGTGGGGCCTTGTGGATTTACTACATATATATTCATGATTTAGTTGAAAGGACAGAGAATCATGTATTTTAGTGTTCTCATGATGCAAAGCCAGCTGAAAAGTTTGACTGTAAGGACAGAAAAACAGAACTTCTTTCAAAAATATGTGAAAACTCGAAGTGTTGATGTTCAAAGACACTTGGGTGTGTTTGTATAACAAGTGTTTGAGATGTTGAAACTTTATTGCTGGAACAGCACAGCAGGTCAGGCAGCATCCAGGGAACAGGAGATTCGACGTTTCGGGCACATGCCCTTCTTCCTGAAGAAGGGCCTGTGCCCGAAACGTCGAATCTCCTGTTCCCTGGATGCTGCCTGACCTGCTGTGCTGTTCCAGCAATAAAGTTTCAACTTTGATCTTGAGCATCTGCAGACCTCACTTTCTCCTCGAAGTGTTTGAGATGAGCTACTGGCATGGATTGAGGCTTGGCTGTCTGACAGGAGGCAGAGAGTTGGGATACAAATTTCTTTTTCGGAAATGGCAGCTAGTGACAATTGGTGTCCTGCAGGGTTCAGTATTGGGGCTGTAGTTGTTCACTTTATATATTAGTGATCTGGATGAAGGGACTAGGAGCATCCTGGTAAAGTTTGCCGATGATACAAAGTTAGGCGGACAGGCAGATAGTTCTGAGGAGGTGGGAAGGCTGCAGAATGATTTAGACAGTTTAGGAGAGTGATCCAGGAAATGGCTGATGAAATTCAACGTGAGCAAATGCGAGGTCTTGCATTTCGGAAAAAAATACAGGCATGGACTATTTTCTAAATGGTGAGAAAATTCATAAAGCCAAAGTACAAAGGGATCTGGGAGTGCTGGTCCAGGATTCTCTAAAGGTTGACTTGCAGGTTGAGTTTGTGATTAAGAAAGCAAATGTAATGTTGTGATTTATCTCAAGAGGGTTGGAATCTAAAAGCAACGATGTGCTACTGAGATTTTATAAAGCTCTAGCTTGGCCCCATTTAGAATACTATGTCCAATTTTGGGCACCACACCTCAGGAAGGACATACTAGCACTGGAGTGTGTCCAGCAGAGATTCACACGGATGATTCCTGGAATGGTAGATCTAACATATGATGAATGGCTGAGGATCCTGGGATTGTATTTATTAGAGTTTAGAAGGTTGAGGGGAGATCCACAACAAACTCACAAGATAATGCATGGCTTAGAAAGGGTTGTCCACACTGGGAATTTGTTTCTGGTCGTCGGAAAGACTAGGACCTGTGGGCACAGCCTTAGAATTAGAGGGGGCCAATTTAGAACGGAAATGAGGAGACATTTCTTCAGCCAGAGAGTGGTGGGCCTGTGGAATTCATTGCCACGGAGCACAGTAGAGGCCGAGACGTTAAATGGCTTCAAGGCAGAGATTGATAAATTCTTGCAAGGAATTAAGGGCTGTGGGTAAGTGGAGTTGACATGCCCATCAGTCATGATCGAATGGCAGAATGGACTCGATGGGCCGAATGGTCTTACATCCAATCCTATGTTTTATGGTGTTATGGAGTGCAGAACGTTAGCATGTAGGTACAGCAAGAATTAGGAAGGCAAATTATATTTTGGTCTAAAGTTCAGAAGCAAAAAGATCTGGTTCGATGATAAAGGTTTTGGTGATACCACATCTGGAGTACCAGGTACAGTTTAGTTTTCTACATTTGAGGAAAGATGTTCTTCCAAGTGTGATGAGTAGACTGTCCTACACTTTGCAGCTAAGCAATTTGGATCCATTTTCTCTGGACCTTAGAAGAATGAGAAATAATTTCATTGAAACATACAAGATTCTGAAGAGTAAAAGCAAAATACTGCACATATTGGGAATCTGAAACAAATATAGAATGCTTAAAAAACCCATATCTGGCAGCACCTGTGGAAGGAGAAACAGATAACTTCTTGAGTCCAATATGATTACTCTTTAGAAAAGAAACGTGTTGGAATTTTTAAATATATTTTTGACAGAAGCAGAGGAGAAAAAAGTTGTAAAGGCCAAGTGCAAAAGACAAAGGAATTGTTATTGGCGGCAAAAAGGAAAAACAAAATGTAAAGTTGGTGTAATTTAATGTGTGAAAGGGAGAGAATGGGTTCTCTTTATTAAGAGCCATGTAAATATTACTCAGGACAATGTTGTGGGATGGAGGGAGGAAGAGAAAGGAACAGAGGAAAAAGGATTGCTCTACCGACCTGCTATAAGGTCTGATGATTCTTGATAAGGTGGGTGCTGAGAGACCGTTTCCACTACTTGGAGAATCTAAAACATAAAGAGACAGTCTCAGGATGAGAGGCCAATCAATTCAGACTGAGACAAGAAGAAATTACCTCACTTAAAAGTTTATGAATCTTTGTAATTCTCTGCCTCAGGATCTTATGGATGCTAGATCGTTGAATACTAAGGGAGACAGATTTTTGGTCTTTTAGGAAAAGGGGAGTGGGAGAGAAATTGAAGCATAAGATTAGATATGATCATATTAAATGGAAAAGCAGGTTAAATGAGCTGCATCAACTACTGCTATTTCTTGCGGTCATACCAAATTATGTGTTTACTCATTAAGAATAGTTCAAACATTTCTGCTAAATTAAATTTCACTGACATATTTCCCCAAACATATTACAAGCATTTTGACACTGACATGGAGGGTGTAGATTTTTAGTTGCATTCACGAAACAGTCTAATACTATAAAGTCCAAACTCTACCCTTATCTGTTAAGAACTTATGATAGGTGAAGCATGATCTTGTTGAGGTTTCAAATGATGTCAGAGAAACGTCATACCTTCTAGATTCAGGGTGTGACTCCAGCTGTTGTCTGGCAGTATTTACAAGATGTTCAGTGAAAAAGTACTTTAGTTATGGGTAAAGAGATATGGCTACAAGGACATCAAAGCTGGGAACAATATTCAAGGGTATTTCAAATGACTTTTTAAAAGGAATAGCAGGAAGGAAAATGTGGTGAGGTAGCATTGTTGATATGGGATGGAAGAAGTACGATAGCAAGAAATAATCTTGGATTGCAAGATGTAGAATCCATATTGGTGGAGGTAAGAAATAAACAGGGGAAGTCGTCCTGGATGTAGGTTTGCTTGCTGAAAATCCAGAACCTCAACTTGAGTTACAAATCTTCTCAAAAGTCGCTAAGGGGAAGAAGTCATTGGTAGGAGGCCCTCTAATAGTAACTAAATGGTGGAACAGAGAATAAATCATGAGACAATGAGGAGATGTAACAAAGGTAGCTCATGAATCATGGATGACTTTAACGTTCATGCAGACTGGTAAAGCTGAAGAAATGCTCATATCTTCAGCAGGATCCTCTTTTGGAGTATGCCCTGATCCTAATTTGCAGAAGGGTGTATAATTGAACCTGCTCCCATCACCCTTTCAGGTTATCCTTCCAGATAATAAAAAATCCACTGTAAAAAGAAATTTTCTCCGTGAAACTTTTGCCTTTTAACTCAGATCTGTGTCCTATGGTCATGTTGTCCTGCCAATGGGAATATTTATGTCTATTTACAAACAAGTAGACAAAACGCGCCCAGAAACTCTAGCCACATTACCTTACATCAAAGACATCTCTAAAGTGATTGCCAGACTACTGAGACCTCTTGGCATCAATGGTAGCCCACAAACTTATTAACACATTTAAAAAGCGGCTAATGATCCTAAAAGACCTTATGCAAACAACCAGCCAACCAAATGTTATTTACAAAATACCATGCAAGAACTGTAACAAACACTACATCAGATAAAGAAAAAACAGAAACTAGCCACCAGGATACATGAATATCAACTATCCACAAAACAATATGACCCACTATCATCCTTACATACAGACGAAAAAGTACACCACTTTGACTGGGACAACACATCCATCCGAGGACAAGCTAAACAGAGATACGTATGAGGAGAATTCCTAGAAGCATGGTATTCTAACTGAAACTCCATCAATAAATACATCAATTTGGACCCCATTTACCATCCTCTGAGAAAAAGAGATGGAAATCATATCACCCACCTAAAGGAACCAAGACACATAAACAGAAAGTGCAACATAACATCAACACTTCACCAGAGTCTCACTGATGATGTTACCTAGTATGGTGACAAAATGTCTGAAAATGAACCTTCCGGCTCAGTAAGCAAACTTTCGTCCTATTTAATCTTGCAAGATCCTTCGTAGTTTTGAACACCTGCGTTGAATCTCCAACTTTTCTGGAAGTTCTAAAAATATTTAGAAACAGACTGTAAGCATTAAAGCTTCTATTTCACATAAGAAGTTCCTGTACTTTTTTTAGTGTTATTTCTATTATGTTACTGTCAGAAACCAAAGTACTACTACACTACACACAAAATAAAACAAAAGATTCTAGATGATTTTTGAACATTTGCATAATGAAAAATAAATTTACCATTTTAGTAGTCTGCAATCACTGAACTGCCTCAGAAGTCTTCATTCTTGGAACTTGTGAATTCCTTAGATATAGATGAAAACTGGTTGAAAATAAATTGTAAACTTTAGTTTAACAATCCATATGACTCGCATGTTCAATAAGTAATTATTTTGTTACAATCCCTATGGAGGCCATTAATGTTTAAAGGGAAATTAAAAATCCACATTAATTACCAAAAAGAAGCAGCTACAAGATTCCATAGATTATTTGACAATAATCAGAGAAATCTATATCTGCTAAATAAGCATGACCTTAGGTCATCACTTACTTGGAAAACTGCAATAAATTACAATCACATATGCTGGAAAAAGACTGTCAAATTCTCATGAACCTCAAATTTCAACATGTTTCCCATCATAAAGTCTTCAGCTTATTATCAGGTTTTCAAAGTTAACCACTTTATTGGGATTTACTCTAAACATATCCACAGCTCCTCTGCAATGTCTGAGACTTTTGAGTGCAAGACTGAACTTCATTTGCAATTTCTGCTCAGTGATTTCATCAGAAAATAATAAGTACCCCTGATTTCTAATAACTCTACTCTACTGGTACACATCTGTTCCACAGTTTTGAGAAATTCTTTTCCTCTACCTTCTGAACTCAGGACTTATGCTTATCAACTTAGGTGATTTAAGTTTCAACCTCACGGATCTCCAAGGTGAACTACTTGCCTCTGCCTGTAAATAACATCAAAGGGCAGTTCTTTGCAACTATCTCTATAGCAATGCGGCATATTTGGAATGTTCTAAATAAAATAATTTAACAGTAATTAACTCAGTTTCAACACCAAACACGGATTCAGAGACCTACATGAATAATATAAATTTCTAATGAACTCAGGACTAATCTCCTTTGGCTTGCTGACTGAAGACCATTGTTATTTTCATTACTTTCATCCTCCTAACTCTTGACCTGTCAAGTACACATGGAAGGATCTCATGTGCAAATATTGTCAGTAGTCTGGCATCAATGTCCTCCACAGGTGGTGTTCGCTTTCATCTAAACATTTAATTCTCCACAAGTAACTGTTATAGATCTAAATTATCAGTATAAACCCAGAAATTAGATGATTATTACAAGTTTGAAGGACTATAACCATCAAATATAGATTTAAAATACAATTAACTACCCTCATCCAAAGAAATAATATTTTGTCAGAAGAAACTGAAACATTTTACAATTGCATTAGTCTAATGCACTTGTAAATTTTGTAGGTAAACAAATCAGTTCAATAACAGTGTCTTTCCAAGGTACTTTATTTAAACAAACAAAATAGGAGCAAAATTATGCCATTTTTGAGGGAGTGTTCCTAAAGCTGTACAATCCTCTGGGGAAAAAATTCTCATCTTTGTCAAGGGCAATCCGTAATCTTAAAAATCAGAATACCCCAGTCTGGATTAACACACAACAGGAAACATCCTTTGCAGATGTACCCCTATCAAGACCATTCAGGATCTTATATACTTCAAACAAGTTGCCCTTCACTTTTCTAACTCCATTGCAAACAAACCCAGATTGTCTAATCTATCATGTTGAGACCTTCATTATTTTTATTTTGATCATTTTTAGTTTGGAGCCATGTACAAAGAGCTGAAGATGGTCTTTGGATTGTAGGCAGCAGCTTTTTTTTTTAAATAAAGAGAACAAAACGGGGCTGATGTTTGCTTCTGAGCCAGGCCTGGAAGTTAATTACAGGTTAATGTTGTTCAAGGTACTCTATCGATGTGTCAACTCCGGACAAGCATTTTGTTCAAACAAACAGCAGATGTTTGAATGTTAACAAGGGCCTTGCAAGGTCAGTGGCAAGAGAATGCTGGGAAACAAATAACAGGTAGAAAAACCAATCTTTGAACTGATTTTTGAACCACATTTAAGTCAGATGAATTGTGGCTGCTAAAGCTACAGAATGATGGTTTTATTGTTCCCTGGTTATCGTTCAATTATCAACTTTTTCAAAGTTCAAATAATAAAATCTGAGTTCAAAGAGTTAAGCACCATCACATGGCTGCTACTACAACCAACGTCTATTAGACATCAAATGCTTAAATGTTGAGGATCTATGCCTCTACCACCCTTACAAATATTGAGATCCAGATTCACACCATCTTTCAGGTGACAAAAATTTCTTATACCTCCCCCAAGCCTCCTGCATCTTACTTTAAATCTATGCTGCCTGGTCAAGTTCTTTCCTGTCTCCTGACCTATGCCCCTCATAATTTTATCTTTCTTAATCATGTCCCCTCTCAATCTCCTCTGCTCCAAGGAAAACAGCCCCAGTCTATCCGATCTCTTTTTGTAAACAAAATTCTGCAGCCCAGACAACATCCTGGTAAATCTCCTATGCACCCTCTCCCATTCAATCAGACCTCTTCTATACTGCGGATTCCAAAACTGCACACAATACTGTAGCTTAACCAACTTTTTATGCTGTTCCAGCATACCCTTCTTGCTCTTAAAGCTTTGCATGTCTTTCGGTCCTTGAAGATGGCAGGACCAAAGACAAGGTGGTTAAAAAAGTAACAAGGGATGATTTCCTTCCTTGGCAAAAGTGTGAATCCAAAAGCAGATATGTAATTCTGGAACTAAGTAGGACACTGGTTGGGCCATAACCAGCAATTTGTGTACAGTTCTGATCACCACATTATAGGAAGGACAGAACTGGTGGAGAGAGAAGACACAGCAGAATTTTTAAAATGTTAACGAGGGGCTTAGATAGAGTGGATCGGGAATACATTTTTCACTTAACAGAAAACAAACATTTAAGGTGATTGATGAAAGAAATTGTGGGCATATGAGAAAAATCATTCAGCAAAGGGTGGAGTGAGTCCTCTAACATCTAGTTATTCTTTCCACAGTGTTTTGCCACTCATTGAGAACTTCATGCTTATTTGACTCCAGCTTCAAATCTCTATTCTTGCTTTCAAAAATATAGCTTCCACTAATCCTGTAATCTCCCACCTTAAACTTTCATGTTTATTCTTACTGATCATTGTTCATGGCTTGTATTCTTTGCAATTATTTGGAAATATCTTCCTATATTTGAAGAATGCTGCAGAAAAGTTAGCAACTCCACATTTAATCAATTGCAAAGCTAAGTACTGAGAGTACTCGCTAGACGACTTTTGAAATGAGTCAATTTATTATTTTATTTGGCACCTTTGAAAGTTTTGCTTAATTTTGCTTTGTTTAATTTAGAATCTGTGCAAGTGACTCAGTTTCCAGGCCAGATGTCAATGCAGGATTTTAGAAATACATAAACTACGTGGTTAGTTTGATATGATGAATGGCTAGCTACTGTTTTTATTTCTTTGGGTGAGTTTTTCTTCCATTCACTCTTGCAACTTTTAAAAAGTAACAAGAATAAACTAGCTTTCTCCATTTTAAATTCATAATAAGTTTTTACATAATTAGAAACTAGCTCTGAACATAAACTCTCTCCAACATTTATCACCAGGATTTGGAACTGAGAATCATCAGTAAAATTAGTTTGAGTCATCAAAGCAATATAATCTCTGCCACATTATGGATTCTATTCCTGATAAAGGCTTAGCATATATCTATACCAATAAAATTTTAAAATGCTACTTCATTCAGAATTGTTCGCTGAATCTAAGAATTTAGTTCCTCATTAAAAAGCAATTAGGACATCAGGAGAGAGTTAGACTAAAGATAAGAGCTGACAATAGTATTAACTTGCAGATTTGCAAAAATAGTCTAAAACAACTGCGTAGGTACAATATTATTCAGAAAAGATTACACTCTAATAAGGACTAAATTTTTTTTTCCTCTGTAAAGTGTATTGCAAGCAACAAGATTTGCAACAAGAATATTTTCCAAAAAAATTATTTTCCCCAGTTTTTGGTTTGAAGGAATGATTTAAATTTGTCACTAACAGGTCATAGTGTTTAATCTTCACAATAATTTGGATAAAAGTACAAGGAAAATTTCCTACTCTAAAGTTCAGTGGTTATTCAGGACAACTGCAACTACTGAAGGAAGGATATAAATACAGGAGAGAAACAGTCGGCAGATTATGATGGACTGGGTGGGGAGGCATTGAGGTGGAACAAACTCGCCTCATATCCTCCAACAAATAGCTTTGACTGAGTGCAGAAAATAAATAAGGATTATAAAAGTGAGCTTCCATTGCCAATCTGTTTTTGGTACAAAACAGAGTGCTGGCAAGGCTAGGATTCATTGGACATTCCTAACTGTCTTGAGAATATAGTAACAAGCAGTCTAATGAAGTATGACAAACCATGCTATATACATCCAATACAAGATTAAATGGGGATAGGAAGGCAAATTGCTGTACATGGCATCTAGCTGCTCCCCTTGTTTTTTTTAGGTGAAAGAGATCACAGGTTTGGGAGCTGCTGACAAAGAAACATGGATGAGTTATCACAATTACTCTACAGGCAGTACACAGGACTGCCACACTAGTGGAAGAGAAAGAAGCTACATAAACTGGTGGATGTGAACCAAAATAGAGGCCTTGATCACTCTGTTTAATCTCCACCTTAGTTCTTGAATGTTGTTGTAGCTATGCACATCCAGGTGAAGCGAGTATTACATCACATACCTGACCTATCACATGAAACGATGGCGAACATCTAGACAGTCAAGTAAGTTACTCACTCCAGAAGCCATAATTTTAACAACTGATCAAAAACTAAACAGGACTTGACATATAATGGAGAATTCAATAATGGTAATAACATTGAACAGTGAGGGGACGTGGCTAAATTCACACATTGTGATTATTGAAGTGATTATTTTTGTGACAAATGTCTGCCTATGTCTGAACGTTATCCAGGTTTTCTCACTTATAGGAATGGATACCTCCTGATTTCCATATTTTTACAGAATGTTTTCAGATTCAATTTTTAGCATGAATAACAAAACAAAATCAAAGAGAATGCAAGAAATTATCGTCAGAAAGCATAGTTGATTGAAAAAAAAATCACTGTTTATTTCAAAAATCTGTGAAACGCAAAACAAGATATGGACTGGAGAAAGCCACAGTTAACCTAAACATATATAAAGTCAAAATAACCATCCTGCCTCATCCGACAGCCAATATCTTGATCCACAATCTTGCAGGTTAGAGCACTTCAGATGTATATTCACGTACACATTAAGTGTTTAGAGTATTTCTGCTGCTATCACTTTCAGGCATCCACTCCAGATACTCTATTGATACAAAGGTTTCCCCTCAAATCGCATCTAAACCTTTGGACACATACTGCAAATATGTGACTTTGGTTATGCATCCTTCAATGATGTGAAACATAGTTGAAATGTCTCAAATTACTTAAAGAAAACAATCCTTGCCTATTAATTGTCCTTGTAGTCGAACTCTCCAGGCCAGACAACATCCTTATAAATTGCCTCCATAGTGCAATCATATATCTTTCTTACTGTGCAGTGACCAATGTTCCACACGGTATTCTAACTGCATTCTATGTTGTTCCAGCATTGTCCCAGTTCTTTTATTCTATGCCTCTGTTAAAAAAAGGAAGTATCCCACAAACCTTCTTGACCACCCTACTTGCCTCTGTCCAGCCACGTGAACATGCAATCCAAATTACTCTGCAGTTCTCCATTCTGAACGCTTGTGTATTCCCTTGCCTTGTTAGCCTTATCCAAAAGTAACTCCTTCCATTCCTCCAAACTGAACTCCATTAGCCATTGCTCTACCCATTTGACTGGTCCATTAGTATCTCACGAAATCATCTGTGTCTCTCCAGCAAATTTGATGATGGGGCTTTTTATCACATTGAAATCATTAATACGCAAGTGAATAATTGAGACCCTCAACATTGATCCTTTGACACCAATGGTCATATTCTGCCAATTTGAATTCCTGCCCCTGATCCCTTCTCTATACTCTTCCACAAAATTAACTCCGTGGAGTCAAAAACATGAACTTTTGACTCCGGTGTGGCTTCACATTAGTTGTCTAAAGATGATTCATACCAGACTCTGCATTTCTTTCTCTCAGACACTATCAGACCTGCTGAGTTTCTTCAGCATTCTCTGTATACGTTTCCAATCTAACATCACTGTTGCAAAGACAAGTTTTGATCCATGAGGTGCACCTTAGTTTTAATGCTGATCACAGCACAAATTGACTTGCCCTGGGGAAAAAAAAGTTTTATATTTGTGGATAGTTGTTAAAGTCTCAATTATCATTTGAAACTTTTAAGCTACAGTTTTATAACTTTTGAAAGTTGCTCTTGATATTTTGAGTTCTAACTTTGTGCCACTAATAGTCAGATTTCCACCATCAGCAATACTTGCTTTAATTTGAAACGTATCCAGTACACTGCAGGTAACAGGGAAATGATTCACTCCCATCTACCGCTGTGCAGCTCATGTGTGTTCTACCACTGAGCCAAGGTTGGGTCCGTCTGCTACTGCTCCTTTTATCCCACGAGCATCAGTTTTTCTCATTGTTCAGTCGTGAGACTTTATCTCGCCTTTGTTAAAAGAATTGGACCCAGGTATGTCCATTTACTCTCCCATCAAAATTGACAGGACCCCTGTCTCCCTGTTACAGGAAAGATGTTGTTAAACCTGAAAGGATTCAGAAAAGATTTACTAATATACTGCCAAGGTTGGAGGATTTGGGCTATAGGGAGAGGCTGAACTGGGGCGGGGGGAGTCAGAGAAGGTATGGTTAGTTGGATCAGAGAGGTGGCAGGATCTGTCAGACAGGTTATACCAGGAATTATTTGCACGTATATCCGCATTTGGACTGGTCCGTGAAGTCGCAGTCACATTGAAAGTGATAATGACGAATGCGGATACAGGTCACGCTCAAAACGCTCCCAAATTCCACGAAGGATCAACAACCTTCCAGCATGAGCTTTGCGGCGGTCCCCCGACAGCACACACCCAGCTGACAGTGCAGCCTTCCCCGCCGAAATTTCACAGCGAGCAGCGTCATCCAACGGTTAACGGCCGACAGCAGACGGAACCGGAACACTCTACCATCAGCGCGAGGGGAGGGGAGACCGAAACGGAAATGTCGGTGCTCGAATCCTCCGCTGCCTTCCTGCCCGTTATTAATGAAGGCGCTGCTAAAGTTACCGTCTCATTGCAAACCGGCTAAATCCTAATCATCATCCGTCACTGTGCAGCACTAAATCCCATCCCCACGCTATCCGTCGCCCCAGTGCAAACAGTCCGGCCGTTCAAAGGTTCCGGGCTTACCGGGGAGGAACGCGCATCTCGTGCTGTTCAAGGAGCGCAGTGGGTCAAACCTGGGAGACTGTGATCAAAGACTGAAACAAAAACCCATTTATTCGCACCAGATAAATAAGCACAAACCAAAAGAAAAATGATAAAGGCCACTGAGATTAAGAAGATAGGAAATCGGATCAGTTTAACCAGCCAGCAGCCTCGGTGATTCCCACCTCAGATACTTGGAGCGAAGTCCTGGCTGGTTGATACAAAGAGTGTCCAACTGCAATCATTCTGCCTCTCAGTTATCGGGGAGTTTCAACACTTTCCTGAACAGGAGAAGAAATAATTTAAAATAAGATCACCAATCCTGAACGGTTTGGCTAATTCATCAGAATTGATTACATTCTTATGTTGTATAAAATGTGCTTCTTTAAATATTTTAGCAGGCACTATTTGTTGCATCGCTTCCAATTGAGATGACAGATTTGAGGTGGCGTTAACGTCTTGTTATCTCTATTTGTTTATTTGTTCCCCTAACAGCCTGTGAGAGGCAACCTCACACCATGATGGCAGCAATGGAATATGAGGCAGATATGTGCTGGAAATGCAGTTCCAAAGGCTACGCTAGAACACAGAACAAAATATAAGTCCAGCAATTGCAAATTTCAGATGATCAAGCATTCCATATTGTTAAACTCACACAACATGTCAATAGTATAAGGCAATCAGAAGCTTTTATAAACATGACTAACTGCCCTGAAGAGACAGGATGGTACACACCAAAAGCTCCAACAATGGAAGCACTGTAAATATAAGTCATCTTGAAGGGCATGTACCTTGCAAGTGGCACTCCATGTTTCAACCCACAAGAGACCACCTCACAGCATATAACCAATTCCATGCATTAGCAGAATCACACTGTGCCAACAAAAGCTCATCCTGGCTTTCTGAAATCTTCTAGCTAGTAGAATAGCAATGGTGCAGCAGTGGCACAGGTCTTACTATAGTCACAAGTGATGTAATTCAAACCACATCCATCCTGAGGGAACAGACTTCGCATGATGCAATAAAATTACTCAATGATCTCAAGTGACTTTACCCAGACAGACTGACAAGACTGGAAGTATTAATGGTGATGCATTATTGCATCTTAAATATGTATTTAATTTATTCTCCTGCGGGATTTGGATATTGCTGCTGATATTTGTTGTTCTTGAACTGAGTGGCTTGCTAGCCCATTTTAGAGGGCTGATAAGAACTAACCACATTGCTATAGATCTGAAGTCACATGACTCTAGACCAGGCAAGGACAGCAGATGTCCTACCCAAAGATAAATTAGTAAACTAGATGAGTATTTACAAAACTCGCATTATGCCATCACCTCATCTTAAAGTTGATGCAACTCCAGATAATGTTCCTCCAAGGAAGTGCAGCGTGCACATCAGGGGACAAGAACTAAATGTGATGGAGTGAAATGCTATAATACAAAGGTTAACTAGCACACTGATTGGTGTCGCTCCATTACTTATGTTTTAAAGCAAGATGGCACTATAATAGTATGCCTAGATCCAAGATGCCTCAGACATTCAACTAAAAAGGTATTCATACAAAATACTGATCCTGGAAGAATGAAATCCTAAATTTTCCAGAGCAAGATTCTTTTCCAAGCTAGATGCAAAACATGGCTATTAGTCCATTCATTTAGCAAAATATTTCCAAGATCTATAACTTATAGAACATCATATGGGCAGTATTGTCTCTGATGATTGCCACTTGCCTATCAGTTAGCCATGCTACATTCCAATAGTACATGGATAGGAATATTGAGAATAAATTTGGTCATATTTTTACAGCTGATGATATTGCAGTCACGGGTAAGACAAAGAGGTTTCAGCTATTGATGGTGGCAACATGATAACAGGGCTTAGCATTTAAAAGCACAAAGTGCCAGGTGAACATTAACCAGCTAAGCATTTTGAAGTCCATTTATTGTCCCAATGAGGTCTGTTCTGATTCTGATAGCCATATAAATACAGTGGCTGCAAATCAAGTCAGATACTGGGAATTGTGCGGTGAGTAACTCACCACCTGACTCCCCACAGCCTGTCCACAAGTCATCAGTGTAATGGAATTCACACCATTTGCTTTGATGACTGGAACTCCATTAACAGTCAAGAAACTCAATATGATCCAGGATAAAGCAATCTTTTTGATCAGCAACTATCCTCCACTTTAAATATACCCTCCACCAACAGCACACCATGACAACAGTTAATACCTTCTATATAATTCACTGCAGCATCTTCCAAACCGGTGCACTCTGCCATCCAAAGAGTAAGGGCAACAGACACATGGGGATACCAACACATGCAAGTTTCCCTCCAAACCATCCATCATCTTGACTTGGAACTATATTACCATTGATTCACAGCTGCTGGGTCACAATCACTTCCATCAGCACTACAGAAGTGTACCACATGGAATTTGATGGTTCAGGAATATGGTTCACCACCCACGATCTTCCAAAGGGTAATTAGGAATGGCCAATAACTTATAGGTTTTCTTCCAATGATCACTTCCTGTGAACAAATTATAACAATACTAATAGTCAGCATTTCACATCGTCAATTTGGTCTAATGGGGTAATTCTACATGCCACAGGAATTGATATAATATGTCACATAATTATGATCTCTCTGTACAACCTTGTGGTATGATGTAGCAAATTGGATGTTGCGATCTAATAAAATTTGTGTTTTCCTTACCTCAGCAGTCTCTGTAAATACTTGGTATTACTCAACAATATCAAGAATCACATATTCAGCACTTAGGGGATCAGTCAGTTTGATAGCATTTGATAACATTTCAGTACGAACTGAAAACCATATTGAGTGAGCAAAGAATTTTTCTATCCCTTACAAGGTTTTCTTTTTGAAATTTATGTCTGCTTTCCTTTTGAAAATTACTATAATGAACCTGCTAGCATCTTTCTTTCAGGCAATTCATTTCAGATCATAACTCACTGCACTGAAAATGTTATCTTCATCTTCCCTCTTCCCTAAAATAAATCAATGCCTTGTAGTCACTTAAATTTCTACCAGTGAAACATTATCTTCTTTTCCCTATTAAAGCCCTTAATAATTTGGAGCATCTCTATATAAAAATCCCATAAGGTACTCATGAAAAAAAAAACTTGTTTACTCAGAAAGTAATGAACGTGCAATAACATTGAGTCATTTGGACAAAATGTATTGCCAACCTTCTAAACTAAAATTCCAAACTAGGATTGTCAACCTTCTGGTGTTATCTTAGAGTTTCCATGAATTAAATATTAATCTCCAGAGCTGCTGCTAGCATCTCTCGAAAAAAGATATGTGGAATAAATAACATTGTTTCCTGATTGAAGTCAGTGTTGAGTTGCTGATGTTGCGAACTGATGTGATACCTTTAGAAGATATTTTAAACTTTTGTTCCACATTTAGCCACCAGAGGATGCTCTGCTATCATTTGGCTGAATTTTGCAGAATCATCCTGGTTCAGCCCTTAGCGTAAAGTACAATAATTTCTCTCAGCCGTAATGATCAACACCTCCATCCTGAGGTTGTGTTCCCATGTTCCAGATTCCCCAACCAGTGGAAACAATACCTCAGAGTTCATTATGTCAAACCTCTTCAGAATTTTGTATGGTTCACTGAAGTCATCTCTTACTAAAGAACAAAGGAACAAAGAAAATTTACAGGCCCTTCGGCCCTCCAAGCCTGAGCCGATCCAAATCCACTGCCTAAACCTGTCACCGAATTCCTAAGCATCTACATCCCTCTGCTCCCCATCTACTCATGCACCTGTCCAGACGCATCTTAAATGAATCTACCGTGCCTGCCTCGACTATCTCTGCTGGCAACATGTTCCAGGCACCTACCACCCTCTGTATAAAGTACCTGCCCCCCGTATTGCCCTTAAACTTTTCACCTCCACCTTGAATACATGACCTCTCATTATTGAATCCCTCACCGTGGGAAAAAGCTTATCTCTATCTATCCTGTTTATACCCTTCATGATTTTGTACACCTCAATCAGGTCCCCACTCAATCTCCTTTTTTCTAATCAAAACAATCCTAACTTATTCAACCTCTCTTCATAGCTAGCACCTTCCATACCAGCCAAAACCCTCTTTGCACCCTCTCCAAAGCATCCACATCCTGGCATCCAGAACTGTACACAGTATTCTAAATATGGTCAAACCAATATCTTGTACAATTTTAACATGACCTGCTAGCTCTTAAACTCAATACCCTGTCTGATGAAGGCAAGCACACTATATGCCTTCTTGACCACTCTATCCACCTATGCAGCAACCTTCAGGGTACAACGGACCTGAACTCCCAGATCTCTCTGCTCATCAACTTTTCCCAAGGCTCTTCCGTTTACTGTATAATTCGCTCGAGAATTATACTTCCCAAGATGCATCACCACACATGTGCCTGGATTGAACTCCACCTGCCACTTCTCCACCCAATTCTCCAGTCAATCTATATTCTCCTGTATTCTTTGACAGTTTCCTATGCTTTCTGCTACTCCACCAATCTTCATGTCATCTGCAAACTTGCTGATCATACCAACAGTGCCCTCTTCCAGATTATTTATGTATATCACAAACAACAGTGGCCCCAACACGGATCCCTGTGGAATACCGCTGGTCACCTTTCTCCATTATGAGAA
This sequence comes from Chiloscyllium plagiosum, assembly GCF_037043375.1. Lineage (NCBI taxonomy): Eukaryota > Metazoa > Chordata > Chondrichthyes > Orectolobiformes > Hemiscylliidae > Chiloscyllium > Chiloscyllium plagiosum. Next base: position 87,102,120 of record NW_028270150.1, read on the forward strand.
ATTCCCTTCAACTACTACTCTCTGTCTTCTGTTGCTCAACCAATTCTTTATCCACCTAGCTAGAACACCCTGCACACCATGTGACTTCACTCTGTCCTTTAGTTTACCATGGGGAACCTTATCAAACACCTTATTAAAGTCCATGTAAATGGCATCTACAGCCCTTCCTTCATCTATCAACTTTGTCACTTCCTCAAAGAACTCTATTAAGTTGGTAAGGCACGATCTCCCCCGCACAAAACCATGTTACCTATCATTGATAAGCCCATTCTTTTCCAAGTATAAATAGATTTTATCCCTTTCTCCAATTACCTGTTTGCTTCTTATATAAGAATAAAATGTTTTGGGATTCTCCTTAATTCTGCTCGCTAAAGTTATTCCATGAACACTTTTAGCCTGCTTGATTCCTCGTTTAAGACTGGTCCTACTCTCCCGATATTCCACCAGGGTCTGTTCTATTCTTAGCTGCCTGGACCTTCTGTACGCTTCCCTTTTCCTCTTGGCTAGTCATACAATTTCTCCTGTCATCGACGGTTCACGAATCTTGCCTTTCCTATCCTTTGCTTTCAACGGGATGTGTCTATCCTACACTAACTTTAACCTACCTTTGAAAGCCTCCCACATATCAAATGTGGACTTCCCTTCAAATAGCTGTATCCAATTCACATTTCCCAGCTCCTGCCTGATTTTGATATAATTGGCCTTGGCCCAGTTTAGTACTCTTCCCTTAGGACCACCCTCATCTTTGTGTATGAGTATTCTAAAACTTACAGAATTGTAGTCACTGTTCCCAAAGAAATCTCCCACTGCAACTGCTACCACTTGGCCTGGCTCATTCCCCAAATTTTGGGCGGCACGGTGGCACAGTGGTTAGCACTGCTGCCTCGCAGCGCCAGAGACCCGGGTTCATTTCCCGCCTCAGGCGACTGACTGTGTGGAGTTTGCACGTTCTCCCCGTGTCTGCGTGGGTTTCCTCCGGGTGCTCCGGTTTCCTCCCACAGTCCAAAGATGTGCAGGTCAGGTGAATTGGCCATGCCAAATTGCCCGTAGTGTAAGGTAAGGGGTAAATGTAGGGGTATGGGTGGGTTACGCTTCGGCGGGTCGGTGTGGACTTGTTGGGCCGAAGGGCCTGTTTCCACACTGTAAAGTAATCTAATCTAATCTAAACACCAGGTCAAATATGGCCCCTTCCCTTGTGGGACTATTGAGATACTGCTCTAGAAAATTTTTCTGGATGCTTCTTGCAAATTCTGCCCCAACCAGACCTCCGACACGAAGTGTATCCTAGTCAATGTTGGGAAAATTAAAATCTCCCATCACCACCGCCTGTTGCCTCTACATCTTTCCTATAATCTGTTTACCTATTTGTTCTTCTATCTCACGTTCACTGTTGGGAGGCCTGTAATACAGCTCCAACACCATAACTGCACCCTTCTTATTTCTCAGCTCCACCCATAATGCCTCACTACTCAAGCCCTCCATAATGTCCTCCTTTAGTACAGCTGTGATATCAGCCCTGACCAGCAATGCAACTCCTCCCCTGCTCTTTTACTTCCCTCCCTATCCTGTCTGAGGCATCTATATCCTGGAACATTTAGTTGCTAATCATGCCCTTCCTTCAACCAAGTCTCTGTGATTGCAATAACATCATACTCCCAGGCACCAATCCAACCCCGAAGTTCATCTGCCTTACCCACTATACTCCTTGCATTAAAGTATATGCACTTCATGCCACCAGATCTTTTGCGTTCATCTGCTCTCTGCCTACTCTTCCCCTTACTAATGCTAACTTCATGATTCTTACAGTCTCCAGTTTCCACCTCGCTGTCTACTTGTCTTCTCTTCTGGTTCCCAGCCCCCTGCCACATTAGTTTAAAACCTCCCCAACATCAGTAGCAAAAGCTCCCCCAAGGACATTAATTCCAGTCTGGTTACTGTTCTACCCTCAGAGAATAAATAACTAATTTTCTCAATCTTCTATCACAGGGGCGCTTGAGAGTGGTAGTCTTCCAACCACTAAGCCAAGAGACCTGGGTTCAAGACCCACCTGCTCCAAAGGTATGCAATAACAACTCTGGCAACGTTGATCAGAAAATATCTGAGACAATCCTCTCATCCCAGGGATCAATCTCATGAACAGCTGCTGTTCTGCCTCCAATGCAAGTACATTCTTTGTTAAATATGGAGATCAAGATTGCACAAGGTATTCCAGGAGAGGTTTCAGACAAATCCCCATACAATCAGAGTAAGGTTTTTATAGTCTTTTACTCCAATCCTCTGGCAATAAAGAAAAACATGTCACTTGCCTTCCTACTTACTTTTGTATCTGCATAGTAACTTTCTAAGTTCCATAAAGGAGCACAGCCAAGACTTTCTGAACTTTAATATCATTTACAATTTTGTCACATTTTAAATAGTATTCCACTTTTCTATTTTCATGACCAAAATTATTAACCTCACACTTCATCACATTATATTCTAAGAAAAACTATGAAGATGACATGATTTGGAGGTGCCGGTGTTGGACTGGGGTGTACAAAGTTAAAAATCACACAACACCAGGTTATAGTCCAACAGGTTTAATTGGAAGCACACTAGCTTTCGGAGCGACGCTCCTTCATCAGGTGATTGTGGAGGGCTCGATCGTAACACAGAATTTATAGCAAAAATTTGCAGTGTGATATAACTGAAATTATACATTAAAAAATTGATTGTCTGTTAAGCCTTTCATCTGTTAGAATACAGTGATAGTTTCACTTCTTTCATGTGCAAATCACAAAACCCTTTTTTTTAAAGTTGCATTCTCGGGTTAGCTGTTAACAATGATGATAGCTAGACAATATGTTGAAGGTGTTAGCCCCCTGTGTTCTCTGTCTATGGCCTGATGTTTAGATTAATTCTAATCTAAAAAGTGAGATAACAGAGTTTTACATAAATTCATGCAGTTTTTGAGCTCAGAGTTCTACATGAATGTATGCAGTTTTTGAGCAAAGTGCAATGTAACTCTGCAAGTACAAATTCACCACACAAAATATATGTGTGCATGTGGGTCTTTGTCTGTGTGTGTGTGTGTGTGTCTGTCTGGGATAGGGGTTGTGAGTGTGAGAAAGTGTGTGTGTGTGTGTGCAGTGAGTGCAGAGTGTCTTAATTCATGTCACATTACAGGTGATCGCCATTGCACTACACACACGCACACACACACACAGATATTCCTACACACACACACACACACACTCTCACATACACACGGACACAGGTACACACAGACACCCACACACACCCTTATAGACACACACACTCCCACACATGCACCCCCTCACAGACTTAAGACACTCTGCACTCACTATACACACACACACACACTTTCTCACACTCACAACCCCCACCCCAGACAGACACACACACACACAGACAGACAAAGACCCACATGCACACATATATTTTGTGTGGTGAATTTGTACTTGCAGAGTTACATTGCACTTTGCTCAAAATCTGCATACATTCATGTCGAACTCTGAGCTCAAAAACTGCATGAATTTATGTAAAACTCTGTTATCTCACTTTTTAGATTAGAATCAATCTAAACATCAGGTCATAGACAGAGAACACAGGGGGCTAACACCTTCAACATATTGTCTAGCTATCACCATTGTTAACAGCTAACCCGAGAATGCAACTTTAAAAAAAGGGTTTGGTGATTTACACATGAAAGAAATGAAACTATCACTGTATTCTAACAGATGAAAGGCTTAACAATCAATGTTTCAATGTATAATTTCAGTTACATCACACTGCAAATATTTGCTATAAATTGTGTTACGATCGATCCCTCCACAATCACCTGGTGAAGGAGCGTCGCTCCGAAAGCTAGTGTGCTTCCAATTAAACCTGTTGGACTATAACCTGGTGTTGTGTGATTTTTAACTATGAAGATGGCGGCAGAGTAGGAGCGCAATGTGTGGGTTCCTGCCAGACACCTGTTCCTTCCACTTTAATTTCACTTTTTCGCCTAACTTTTCTATCTTTCACTACCCCACTTACCTTACACGAGTCTGTACAGTGTGAAGAGATTGGGCCGCATCAGCCGATGACAATATTGAGAAACGTAGCCTGAGGCAACCAGTGATGAGAGCAGAACCTAGTGTGTACTTGCTGACTGGAGGCTGAGAGCTGCTCCTGCCTGGGAATGTTCTGGAGACAGCGGCAGTGATAGCATCGCAGCTTCGTCAGGACTAGAGCGTGGGCTTTGTCATTCGGAGTCAAGCCCCAACACAGGAAGAATAAGCGGTGAGGTAGTCCCCCAGTACCTGCAGTCATGATGTGGAGGTGCCGGTGTTGAACTGGGGTGCACAAGTTAAAAATCACACAACACCAGGTTATAGTCCAGCAGGTTTATTTGGAAGCACTAGCTTTCGGAGCGTTGCTCCTTCATCAGATGGTTGTGGAGTGTAAGATCTTACACCTGATGTTGTGCAATTTTTAACTTGACATATGCAGTGATGGCGTCAAGAACAGGCAGCTGAGGTCTCCCGGAGAGCGAGCTAAGTGGAGGAGATTGAGGTCCCATTATGGCTAAGCACTCAAGGAAGACTGTTGGACTTTTAATTTTATTTCTTTATTTTTCTAGTTTATGAAGGACTAGTTTATTGTTAGTTGTTAGCTTTTTTTATTTTTCTACTTGTACTATAATGGCCTGCAAAGTTAAAAATCACACAAGAGTTTATAGTTCAACAGGTTTATTTAGAAGCACTAGCTTTTAGAGCGCTACTCCTTCATCAGATGGTTGTGGACTATAAGGTCTGTAATGCTTAGCTTTTTAATATTGTACATTGGTACCTTTGTACCTAAGATTGCACTGTGTGTGGCAATATTGTACACTTTTCACTGTACTTCTAAACTTGAGTGCACATGACAATAAAATCTAAATCTATATTCCATCTATCCCTGGGAATTGTTTTCAGGAAAGATTTCCTCAGAGGCTGGGAAAAAGGTGCCCAGTGAAGATTTAGATGATGATTTTCCAGGTGATGGAGTAGGGAGATTCCTACTTTCCACTTTGTCTCCTGTTTTGAAGATAATGGCAATGCAGCATGCCTGAGATTGGCAGGGAATTCTTCTTCATCCCAAATATAGTAAGTTGAGAGGAGATGTGAGATAGAATGAAAAGTAATATAAAAAGAATGCAAGATCTTCTCCCAGATGTAAGTGGATAGGAAAAAAATGGTTGAGGCCTGTAGGGGCAACAGGATGATTTTTGCCAAAAATGTCAGACAAAACTAGAATACCTAATGTCAGTGTTACTAAAGAAGAAGATGCTGACAAAATATCAGAGAAGTGGAGTGATGGAGCTAGTTTTTGGATTGAAACTAATGGGCAAGATGGACTGGAAAGGCTGAAAATGGATAAGTCATCTGGTCTGCCTGATCTGCATCACAGATTGTGAAGGAACTGTGAGTGGAAATTACAGAAGTACTTGGAATTATCTTCGAACCTTCACTAAATACAGAGAATTGGAGAATGACAGGAGGAGCACTTTCATTCCTCAAACATTTCTAGTACCACAGGCTGATCAAGTTAACACCAAAAGTGAGTAAGGTTTTAGAATCAAGAATCCAAACAAAATTAAACAGGGATATCAAGAAACACCAGCTTCAAGTTTTTGAAAGGCAAGTTGTGTTGACTAATTTAGTTAAATTTTCTGATTACATAGCACAGAAGGTGAACGATGGGAATAGAACATACAGTGCAGTACAGGCTCTTCGGCCCTCGATGTTGCAGTGACCTTTCAAACCAATTTGAAGCCTATCTATCCTACACTATTCCATTTTCATCCAGATGTCTATCCAATGACCATTTAAATGCCCTTAAAGTTGGCGAGTCTACTACTGTTGCAGGCAAGGCATTCCACGCCCCTACTACTCTCTGAGTAAAGATACCACTTCTTACATCTGTCCTATATCTATCACCCCTCAGTTTAAAGCTGTGTTCCCTCATGCGAGCTATTACCATCCAAGGATAAAGGTCCTCACTGTCCACACTATCTAACCCTCTGATTATCTTATATGCCTCAATTAAGTCATCTCTCAACCTTCTTCTCTCTAACAAAAACAGCCTCACATCTCTCAGCCTTTCTTCATAAGATCTTCCCTCCATACCAGGCAACATTCTAGTAAATCTCCTCTGAACCTTTTCCAATGCTTGCACATCCTTCCGATAATGTGGTGACCCGAACTGTATGCAATACTCCAAGTGTGGCCGCGCCAGAGTTTTATACAGCTGCAGCATGACCTCATGGCTCCGAAACTCAATCTCTCTGTTAATAAAAGCTAACACACCATATGCCTTCTTAACAACCCTATCAACCTGGTGACAACTTTCAGGGATATTTGTTCAGGGACACCGAGATCTCTCTGTGCATCTACACTACCAAGAATCTTACCATTAGCCCAGTACTCTGCATTCCTGTTACTCTTTCCAAAGAGAATCATCTCACACATTTCCACATTAAACTCCATTTGCCACCTTTCAGCCCAGCTCTGCAGCTTATCTATGTCCCACTATAACCTACAACATCCTTCGGCACTATCCACAACTCTACCGACCTTAGTGCCATCCACAAATCTACTAACCCCCCCTTCTACGCCCTCATTCTTAAAGGACCATTATCCCTTTAAGAAACTAACTGCCATGAAATTGCATGAATGAAGGAAACTCATACAGGCAAATAGTAAATAAATCTCACAACCCAGCTATAGTAATCAATTTAATATCCTTTATTCTTTTATTACAATTTCTACCTTATTTAGAGCATGTAGGTCTAGTATCTTTGCTAACATTTCCTAATTTAAAAGTCAAAAGAACTAAAATAGGTTCTGGGTATTCCAAAATGGAGGCTGGGAAATTTCTGGCTGTAACAGCTGCTCCTTTTTTGAGGTATTTTAGGTGCTGGAGGCGATTTCCTCGAATTCCAGGAGCAGCAATTACTGTTTTATATGTTGTTGCATTGTTTTGGAACTTTAGAAAAAAAAGTCAAAACAACAACAGTTTTAAAAAGGGAGAGGTACAGACAAAGGAAGCACATGGTGAGGTCAGTGCAGGAGAGAGAGAGAGAAAGAAACTGCCACCTCAGTGAACCTACACAGTTACTGCCTTTGCTGTTTGAATTCATGTATCGACTGACGTCAGAGTGCGTCTGAGAAAATTAACAAACAGTGAAATTCACAACTGATCTTGGAGGAACTGTTTGGGCGAAGTTCACAGCACAGAAACAGATAAGTGAATAGTTTTAAGTGTGGCCTACAGAAAGTCAGCAGTAGTGAGTAGAGTGGGTTCTTTCTTGTTTACATGTTTTTTGAGATATATCTCTTGATTAAACTTAAAATATAAGCCATAACTATTAATTTAACCTGGAGCAGTATTTTGTAGTGGAATAAGATGGTGTTATTTTCTGGGTCTGTAGATTGTGAAGGAGCAAAAATGGCCTTTAGTAGAGTGATATATGCTTCTTGTCAGATGTGGAAATTTAAGGAGAGTTTAAGGGTTACTGTGGATAGTATCTGCAATAAATGCTGTTGGTTGCGAATCCTACCAGATCGAATGGATTGGTTGGAGAGACAATTAGAGGCAATGAGAAATTTGCAACAGCAACGTTATGTGATGGATGGCAGTTAGAGGAAGGGGGAAAAGTTGCAGATACAGTCACATAGATGGGTTAACTCCAGGAAAGGTAAGAGAGGGAGGCGGTTAGTGCAGGAGTCTTCTGTGGCTATCCCCATTTCAAACAAGTATGCTGTTTTGGAAAATGTAGGAGGTGACCAATTCACAGGGGAACGTAGCACGAACAGCCAAGTTTCTGGTGTTGTGACTGGCTCTAATGCAATGAGGGATAGGTCGGGTTCCAAGAGATCAATTGTGTTAGGGGACTCTCTAGTGCGTGGTACAGACAGATGTTTTTGTGACCAGCAGCGAAAAATCAGAATGGTGTGTTGTTTCTCTGGTGCCAGGATCAAGGATGTCTCAGAGAGATTGCAGAATGTTCTCAAGGGGGAGAGGGGCCAGCAAGAGGTCATTGTCCACATTGGAACCAACGACATAGGAAGGGAAAAGGTTGAGATTCTGAAGGGAGATTATAGAGAGTTAGGCATGAATTTAAAAGGAAGTCCTGGAGAGTAGTAATATCTGGACTACTCCTGGTGCGAAAAGCTAGTGAGTGCAGGAATAGGAGGATACAGCAGATGAATGCATGGCTGAGGAGCTGGTGTATGGAAGAAGGATTCACATTTTTAGATCATTGGAATCTCTTTTGGGGTAGAAGTGACCTGTACATAAAGGACAGATTGCACCTAAATTGGAAGGGGACTAATATACTGGCAGGGAGATTTGCTGAGCTGCTCAGGAGGATTTAAATTAGTAAGGTGGGGGGGGGGGAGCCCAGGGAGATAGTGAGGAAATAGATAAATCTGAGACGGGTACAGTTGAGAACAGAAGCGAGTCAAACAGTCAGGGCAGGGGGACAAGGTAGGATAATAAATTAAACTGCATTTATTTCAATGCAAGGGGCCTAACAGGGAAGGCAGATGAACTCTGGCGGCACGGTTGTGGGCGGCACGGTGGCACAGTGGTTAGCACTGCTGCCTCACAGCGCCAGAGACCCGGGTTCAATTCCCGCCTCAGGCGACTGACTGTGTGGAGTTTGCACGTTCTCCCCATGTCTGCGTGGGTTTCCTTCGGGTGCTCCGGTTTCCTCCCACTGTCCAAAGATGTGCAGGTCAGGTGAATTGGCCATGCTAAATTGCCCGTAGTGTTAGGTAAGGGGTAAATGTAAGGGTATGGGTGGGTTACGCTTCAGCGGGTCGGTGTGGACTTGTTGGGCCGAAGGGCCTGGTTCCACACTGTAATGTAATCTAATCTAACCTCAGGGCATGGATAAGTATATGGGACTGTGATATCATAGCAATTACAGAAACACGGCTCCGGGATGGGCAGGACTGACAGCTTAATGTTCCAGGATACAAATGCTACAGGAAGGATAGAAAGGGAGGCAGGAGAGGAGGGAGAATGGCATTTTTGATAAGGGATAGCATTACAGCTGTACTGAGGGAGAATATTCCCGGAAATACATCCAGGGAAGTTATTTGGGTGGAACTGAGAAATAAGAAAGGGATGATCATCCTATTGGGATTGTATTATAGACCCCCTAATAGTCAGTGGGAAATTGAGAAACAAACTTGTGAGGAGATCTCAGCTATCTGAAAGAATAATAGGGTGGTTATGGCAAAGGATTTTAACTTTCCAAATATAGACTGGGACTGCCATAGTGTTAAGGGTTTAGTGGGAGAGGCATTTGTTAAGTGTGTACAAGAACATTTTCTGATTCAGTATGTGGATGTACCTACAAGAGAAGGTGCAAAACTTGACCTACTCTTGGGAAATAAGGCAGGGCAGGTGACTGAGGTGTAGTGGGGGAGCACTTTGGGGCCAACGACCATAATGCTATTAGATTTAAAGTAGTGATGGAAAAGGATAGATCAGATCTAAATGTTGAAGTTCTAAATTGGAGAATGGCCAATTTTGACAGTATTAGGCAAGAACTTTCAAAAGCTGATTGGGGGCAGATGTTCACAGGTAAAGGGATGGCTGGAAAATGGGAAACCTTCACAAATTAGATAATGAGAATCCAGAGAAAGTGTATTCCTGTTAGGGTGAAAGGAAAGGCTGGTAGGTGCAGGGAATGCTGGATGACTAAAGAAATTGAGGGTTTGATTAAGAAAAAGAAGGAAGCATATCTCAGGTATAGACAGGATAGATCGCGTGAATCCTGAGAAGAGTTTAAAGGCAGTTTAAGCGGGAAATCAGGAGGGCAAAAAGGGGACATGAGATAGCTTTGGCAAAAAGAGTTAAGGAGAATCCAAAGGGTTTTTACAAATACGTTAAGGACAAAAGGGTAACTAGGGAGAGAATAGGGCCCCTCAAAATCAGAAAGGCGGCCTTTGTGAGGAGCTGCAGGAGATGGGGCAGATACTAAATGAGTATTTTACATCAGTATTTACAGTAGAAAAGGACATGGAAAATATAGAATGTAGGGAAATAGATGGTGACATCTTGAAAAATGTCCACATTACAGAGGAGGAAGTGCTGGATGTCTTGAACACATAAAAGCGGATAAACCCCCAGGACCTGATCAGGTGTACCCTCGAACTCTGTGGGAACTCTGTGTAGAGAAGTGATTGCTGGGCCTCTTGCTGAGATATTTATATCATCGATAGTCACAGGTGAGGTGCCGAAGACTGGAGGTTTGCTAACATGGTACTATTATTTATGAAAGGTGGTAAGGGCAAGCCAGGGAACTATAAACTGGTGAGCCTGACGTCTGTGGTGGGCAGGTTGTTGGAGAGAATCCGGAGGGACAGGATTTACATGTATTTGGAAAGGTAAGGACTGATTAGCAATAGTCAACATGGCTTTGTGCATGGGAAATCATGTCTCACAAACTTGATTTGAGTTTTTTGAAGAAGTAACAAAGAGGATTGACGAGGGCAGAGCGGTTGACGTGATCTATATGGACTTCAGTAAGGTGTTCGACAAGTTTCCCACGGGAGAATGGTTAATAAGGTTAGACTTCACGGAATACAGGGAGAACTAGCCATTTGGATACAGAGCTTGTGCGAAGGTAGAAGACTGAGGGTGGTGGTGGACGATTGCTTTTCAGACTGGAAGCCTATGGCCAATGGAGTGCCGCAAGGATCGATGTTGGGTCCATTACTTTTCGTCATTTATATAAATGATTTGGATATGAATATAGGAGGTATAGTTAGCAAGTTTGCAGATGACACCAAAATTGGAGGTATAGTGGACAGTGAAGAAGGTAACCTCAGATTACAACATGATCTTGATCTGATGGACCAATGAGCTGAGAAGCAGCAGATGGAGTTTAATTTAGATAAATGCGAGGTGCTGTATTTTGGGAAAGCAAATCTTAGCAGGACTTATACACTTAATATAAGGGCTTGGGAGTATTGCTGAACAAAGAGACCTTGGGGTGCATGTTCGTAGCTCCTTGAAAGTTGAGTCGCAGGTAGATAGGATAGTGAAGGTGGTGTTTGGTAGGCTTTCCTTTATTGGTCAGAGCTTGGAGTATAAGAGTTGGGAGGTCATGTTGCAGCTGTACAGGGCATTGATTAGGCCAGTTTTGGAATATTGACAATTCTCTTCTCCTTCCTATCGGAAGGATTTTGAAACTTGAAAGGGCTCAGAAAAGATTTACAAGAATGTTGCCAGGGTTGGAGAATTTGAGCTATAGGGGGAGGCTGAATGGGCTGGGGCTGTTTTCCTGAGAACATCAAAGGCTGAAGGTTGACCTTATAGAGATTTTAAAATCATGAGGGGCATGGATTGGGTTCCCTGGGTTGGGGGAGTCCAGAACTAGAAGGCATAGGTTTAGGGTGAGAGGGGAAAGATATAAAAGGGACCTAAGGGGCAACTTTTTCTTGCAGAGGGTGGTGTGTGTATGGAATGAGCTGCCAGAGGAAGTGGAGGCTGGTACAAAAATTGCCTTATTTAAAAGGCATCTGGATGGGTATATGAATAGGAAGGGTCTAGAGGGATATGGGCCACGTGCTGGCAAATGGGTCTAGATTAGGATGAGACATCTGGTCAGTATGGACGAGTTGGGCCAAACAGTCTGTTTCCATGCTGTACATCTCCATGACTCTATGACTCTGTGAGAGAGGGTCATCATCATCACCACCTTCAGGTTCAATTGTGGTTGATAGTCTTCTGGCTGATAGTCTTCTGACTATTTCTTGGGGATTGGTTTAGATTGTGTGATACAAACTAGAAAGACAAATGCTATGTATAGGAGTAATGCTGTCCTGCAGGAATTATATAGGGCTTATGCAAGAATATTCTTGTCTCAGAGGGAAAACAATGAACATTCATTCGTTTAATTTTTGACATGAAGCTGCTCAGTGTATAGTTGTGTACCTCTCGCATGCTCTGATGGCAGCTGACATTAGCGCATGTGCAGAATGAAGCATGTGAAACAATCGCTGCTGGAATCACGCTATTGCGAACAGAGGTAAATGTTCTTGGAAATACGGTTTTCTAATTCTTCAGTGACGTTTTAGCCAAATTGCGCTGCCATAACACGCTTTACATGAGAACTAAGTGTTTGTCATATTTAATCATTATACTTCCTTATTAAGCAGAGATGGCTACGTAGTTTTGATTATTCACAGGTTAACAGATACTAAGGTTACACAGATTCAGAATATTGAAGATACAGGCAGGGTGGCTGATGCTCCATCTATATTGGCAAAAGCCAACTGTAACAACACATTTTTACAATCATGCATTGAGAACATCAACGTGAGCTGGACACTGTACAGGACATTGGTGAGGCCTCTTCTGGAATACTGCGTCCACTTCTGGTTGCCCAGTTATTGGAAGGATATTATCAAGCTGCAGAGGGTTTAGAAGAGATTTACCAAGATGTTGTTAGTTATGGAAGGTTTGAGTTATGAGGAAGGCCTGGATCGACTGAGACTTATTTTTGGTGGAGCATAAGAGGTTAAGAATGACCTGATAGAAGTTTATAAAAGAATGAGAGGTATAGATAGAATTGATGGTAAAGTTGTCTTTTCCCTGACATGGGAATTTCAAGACTATGAGGCACATTTTTAAGGTGAGAGGAGAGAGATTTAAAAAAAGACATGAGAAGCAATTTTGGTTTAAAGTAGGTGGTTCACATGTGGAATGAACTTCCAGAGGAAGTGGTGAATGTGGGTACAAAGATATTTGGATGAATACATGAATAGGAACAGTTGGGAGGGATATGTGCCAGGACCAGGCACGATTAGTTTAATTTGGGATTATGGTCGGCCTGGACTGGTTGGACCAAAGGGCCTGTTTCTGTGCTGTCTGCCTTGATAACTCTAGTCAAATGGAGTTTGCTTCTATTTCCTCTATAGGAACTTTAGCCCAGGGCCTGCACACAAAGCTACTGGTGTATGTACAAAGGCTCAGTCTGGGACCGACACACTAAAATAACAGCACAGAGGCCAGGTCCCATCACCAAGTCACTCTTTATTTACCAGTGCCTGTGGCCAGCCAGATCGGATTCAGTGCCCTGAATTGAGGCAATTCTAATCTCCTAGTTATTTTTTAAATATTTCTCCCCCACACTACCACCTAACAGCAGCAGTGTTTATTTTTCCCCAGTACCCATATTGCATGTGTGCTAGTGTAGGACACAGTGAGGAACAACAAGTGCATAAATCTTTATTTGTATTCCATCACCAGGAAGAAAGGAAACACCAGAGTGGCCAATGACAAGCAGTGCTCTTTTCAACAGCGGGCAATGCCCTGTGATCAAAAAAGTGAAGGGGACGGCAGGGATTAAAACAGAATGGAGTTGGAGGGGGAAATAAAACACTCCACTCCCTGCGATACCCACTTCTCCCTGAAAACCTCAAGGATGGTGGTAGACCCCACATGCTCCTTCTCCAGGGACACCCGCTCTCCGACATAACCACAGAAGGGGGCAAGCAATCAGCCAGAACTACCAACTCCATGGCCCAGTGCCTGGAGATGTTAATGGCCAGCCTGGCCAGAACCAGGAGCAGACTCATGAGGAAATCCTCTGACCTGATCTCCTGGTTATTTTGGTAAACAGTACAGTTTACAAACAATTAACATTAGCAGCCGTAGAAAGAGAAACAGCAATTTACAAGAGAAAGGAGCGGCAAAGCCAATTCCTAAACCCCACCATTCAACCAGTTTTCAGGGAAATGAGGACAACAATCAAATCTCACTTTCAGTCATCATCAAAGCAGTAACAAATACATACAAGACAATCCAATTAGATAAGAAACAGTGCACAGAATACAGACACCCCCAGCAACCCAGCAAGCCTCTAGTCCACCCCACCTTCCAGCCACTCTAAGGCAGCCCATGTCTATGTGCTTTCCAGCTCTGAGTCCACACCATGCCCCCTCCAGCTTTCTGTCTGTCCTGACACACCTTCCAACCACGTCTAGGATAACCCATCCTGTTTCCCCAGCAATGGCTCTCCCCCCACCCAATGACGACAGCAATCAGAACAACATACACACCTCCCAGCTTCCCTAACTGCCCTTCACAACTTCCAGCCACCTCTAGGATAGCCCACCCAGTACCTGCCCAAGGCGACAGCGCTGAGGACGGCTTACCTGCCTTCCGGTTCTCAGTCTGCCCCTACAAACCATCTGACTCTCACCCACCCCAACGTGCCATCCGGCCTGTGAACTGCCCTGACACACCTTCCAGCCACCTCTAGGACAACTGGTCCCCTTCCCTGGGACGGCAGTGGGCAGGGCAGCCCACAGGCCTTCTGGATCTCAGCCTGCCCCTATTTTCACCACCAGAAAGAAAGGAAACATCCAAGTGGCCATGACAAGCAATGCCCTTCTCAGCAAAGAGCAATGCTGCTTAATCAAAAAAAGTGAAGGAGTGGGCAGGGACTAAATCAAAATAGAATCAGAGAGGGAAATAAAACACTCCACTCCCTGTGGTGCCCACCTCTCCCCAAACAGCTCAAGGGTGTTGGTAGATGCCGCATGCTCCTTTTCCAGGGACACCCAGGCTCTAACCTAACCACGGAAGTGGGGCAGGCAATCGGTCATCATGACCCCCACCACGGCCCACTGCCTGGCCCTGTTTATGGTCAGTTTGGCCAGGCCCAGGAGCAGACCCATGAGAAGATCCTCTGCCTACCCTGCGCCTCCACACTGGGTGCCCAAAGATCAGGAGTGAAACCAAAAGCAGAGGAGAAGGTTCTTTAAAAAACTAAAAAGAGGTGTATAGACTCCCATACCCCATATATACATGATCCACTGACCACAGAACAAGCAGTTGGGCTGGGAAACCGTGAACCACTGCAATTTGCGGTTGCAGGGGACTGCTGCATGCAGCACCCTTCACCCTAAATCCCCAAGAGAAAGGGGGAGGACCCCTGCGTAGAGAGGCCTCCAATGGGGATCCCCACTGCCTGGTGGCAAATGGGCTCGCCAAGGCGTGTCCGGGCGGTGGATGAGGGAGAAGAGGTGGACGGTGTGCAGCAGCAGTCTGTACAGTGCCCGCCGTGATACGTCCCTGAAGGGGACAAAAATAAAGTTCCAGAGGCGGCTCAGGTTGCGGGGCACAGGCTCCTGTGGGAAGTACGGGACCTTGGGGCCAATGTGAAATTCTATCCGGGCATCTCCTGGTTATACTTTTTTTCTTTTTTCTTCTTTTTCATGTGTGTGAAGGTGTAGGATCCAGTGAAGAATGACAGGTGTTTAAATCTTTGTTTGTATTCCATCACCAGTAAGAAAGGAAACACCAGGGTGGCCAGTGACAAGCAGTGCCCTTCTCAAGGACAATGCTGTGTGATCAGAAAAGTGAAGGGGAAGGTAGGGATTAAATCAAAATAGAGTTGGAGGGGGTACTAAAGCACTCCACTCCTTGCAGTGCCCACCTCTCCCTGAACAGCTCGAGGGAGTTGGTAGATACCACGTGCTCCTTCTCCAGGGACACTTGGACTCGGATGTAGATGCAGAAGAGTGGCAGGCAATCAGCCATAACAACCTCTTCCATGGACCACTGCCTGGATCTGTTTATGGCTAGTTTGGCCAGGCCCAGGAGCAGACCCAAGATGAGATCCCCTGACCTACCCTCCCCCCTCTGCACCGGATGCCCAAAGGTCAGGAGCGTGGGACTGAAGTGCAGCCAAAAGCAGACTAGATCTTTCTTTAGAAAGCTAAAAAGGGAGTGCAAGTGCCCACACCCAATACACACATGGTCCACAGACTCCAGAGCATCACAGAACAAGCAGTTCAGCTGGGAGTTTGTGAACAACCGCAATCTGCAGTTGCAGTGGACTGCCGCATACAGTACCCTCCACCCCGGATCCCCAAGAGAAAGGGGGAGGACTCCTGCATCGAGAACCCACCACTGTGGATCCCCACTGCCCAGTGGCAAATGGGCTCACCAAGGCTGTACAGGGCCTGCCATGATACATCCCTGAAGGGGACAAAAATAAAGTTCTGGAAGCGGCTCAGGTTGTGGGGCACAGGCTCGCATGGGAAGTACGGGACCTTGGGGCTAATGTGAAATTCTGTCCGGGCATCTCCACGTTATATTTCTTTTGTCAACAATCCCCTAATGAGAACTGAGTTAGATCCACGTTGTGTGGATCAAGCAGTTTAGAAATATGTCCTCACTAAAAAAAAGTACCAGTTAATAAACTGGCTTAATAATTCAGCCAGTTCAGGAATCAGATTTCCCCCAAAAAAGTAGAAACCAACAGCAACAGTAACACACTGACTGTAGCACCAGCCAGCACAGAGTTCATGCCCTAAACTTAGGAAACTCTAAATCTCCTGGTTATAATTTTTAAATTTCTTTTTTTTTCTTTTCTTCCCTTTTCGTTTTCCTTTGCCCCCACACTACTGCGCTAGTGCTTATATTTTCCCCAGCACCCATGTTGTGTGTGTGCAGGTGTGAGACACAGTGAAAGACAACAGGTGTACAAATCTTTATACAATTTCCACCACCAGGAAGAAAGGAAACACCAAGGTGGCCAGTGACAAACAGTGTCCTTCTAAGGCAGCATTGCCATGTGACCAAAAAAATGAAGGGGAGGACAGAGATTAAATCAAAATAGAGTTGGAGGGGGAAATAAAACACGCTACTCCCTGCGGTGCCCATCTCTCCCTGAACAGCTCGAGGGAGTTGGTAAACACCAAATGCTCCTTCTCCAGAGACATCCGGGCTCGGACATAGCCACAGAAGAGTGGCAGGCAATCGGCCATAATGACCCCCTCCACGGCCCGCTGCCTGGACCTGTTTATGGCCAGTTTGGCCAGGCCCATGGGCAGACCCACGAGGAGATTCTCTGACCTACCCTTACCCCCTCCACACACGGAGCCTAAAGATCAGGAGCGTGGGACTGAAGTGCAACCAAAAACAGAGGAGAAGGTCTTTAAGAAAATCAAAAAGGGAGTGCAAACGCCCACACCAAATATATACATCGTCCACAGACTCCACAGAACAAGCAGTTGGACTGGGAGTCTGTGAACCACTGAAATCTGTGTTTGCAGGGGACTGCCGCATGCAGCAACCTCCACCCTAGATCACCGAGAGAAATGGGGAGGACTCCTGCATAGGGAGCCCTCCACTGGGGCATCTCCACCACTCAGTGGTAAATGGGCATGCCAAGGTATGTCTGGGCGAGGGATGAGGGAAATGTGGTGGATGGTGCACAGCAGTAGTCTATACAGTGCCCGCCGTGATTCGTCCCTGAAGGGGACAAAAATAAAGTTCTGGAGGCGGCTCAGGTTGTGGGGCACATGCTCCCGCGGAGGTATGGGACCTTGGGGCCAATGTAAAATTCCGTCTGGATATCTCCTGATTTTTTTTATTTTATTAAACAATACACAGTTTATAAAACAATTAACATTGACAGCTGTATACAGAGAAACAGAAATTTTACAAGGGAGAGGAATGGCAAAGCCAGGCCCCAAACCCTACTGTTCAACCAATTTTCAGGGAAATGAGGGCAAACCTCAAATCCCAGTTTCAATCATTACAACACAGTAACAATGACACTTGTACATATAAGACAGTTCAATTACATAAAAAAACAGTGCATACAATACAGATCTCCAGCAACCCAGCAATCCACCAGACCCTCCCACCTATCTCCTGGTTATATTGGTCAGCCAGGGCTTTCCTGACTGTCCTAGGTTAACAAACCCAATCAAGGACCTTGTAATCAATGAAGTCCACCTGGTTCCAATCACTACAGTTCTTGTTTGCAGAGGATCAGTAAAATGTTTAAGCAAGTGCAGAACAATAGAATGTAATATTCCTACACTACGGGTACAGGCCATTCTGGTATAATACGCATTTCGTCAACATGAATTGGCTATAAAGTGATTGACAAACTGCAGACATTGTTTGGATAACGCAAACTTTCTTCTGAAAGGTATAGCGATTTTCTGTAATGATCTTGTTCGGTGTGATCTTCTGTTGCGGTTTTTCATCGCATGATTTTCTATAGCTCAGGGTTGCAGAAGAACGCAACTGTCACATTATAGCAGAACAACCTGTAGTGGGGAATTCCTCATTTCTTCACTTCCAGATTCTTCGTTCTTATATGGTGTTCTGGATGATGTGAAGAAGAGAATTTCCGTTTGTCATTCACTTTTCCAAAGAGTAGTGCGATAGCTCAAATACTGGGAGGGTTACCTCTTCATTCAGTTATTTCCTAATTGGTCTTCACTGCCACAAAGCCCAACAATCAATCAGCTTTCCTGAGAATATGCTATCCCACTCAGTGCCCACACTCATTTTCCAATACAATGATAAATGAGCACATACAGCCCCTATGTCCTCTCAGAGATCTAGGAATGCATTGGATATTAATGATTGAGGAAAATAAAACTTATAGGAGATGGGGCTTTGGAGAGTAGGCAAGGAAAGAATAACTAAAATGTTAGATGTTCATCATGACTAAATGTTAATGGTTAAAAGAGGCACCTGTACTGTGAAGTAGCCTGAGGGGAAATGGGAAATAAAGAGTAAAGTATACTATAGGAAGAGTTTGTTGGCATATAAGTAAAACATTGTGTCAAAGTGATATTGAATCACATGCAACTGGAATCTGAATTTGTTGGGTTATAGACAATGTCCTCTAATTATCATCTCTTGTATATGTTAATACTTAATAAAGCCTGTTAATGTTTACTCATGCAGTCAGATCTCATTTTATTGCAACCCATACTGAGACCAGGTTCCCAACTTTAAATAGGGGATAAAAATTCAATTTCCTCCTGTACATTGTTATTATCTGGTGGTATTTGGAAGCCTGTTAAATGTACATCATGTTTGAGAATTCCTGAAGAAATGAAAAGTCTGCTGAGGAATCTGGAACATTTAGAATGGTAAATGCAAAGTATTTTTACATTTAAAATGTTACTATTAAAAGCCATAATGTAATGCATGTTATTTCATCATCGGAAGCTGTCCTTTAAAGTCACTTGTTGTTTGTATTGATCAGTCTGATGTATTTGTTCACATGTTTCAGAGTGCTTTACCAATGGAGAAAGTACCATAATGCAGTGAAAAATGTTACAAAATGTCATGTCAACTTGCGCTGTCATCTTTTCTGTTTTGATTTAAATGACCTTGGCAACCCAGCTATGCCTGTCTCTTTGTTGGCTATGTAGAATAGTCCATCTTCCGTAGTTACACCGGCACCACTCTCCACCACTTCTTCCCCTACATTGATTACTGCATTGGCGCCACCTCGTGCTCCCACGAGGAGGTTGAGCAATTCATCAACTTCACGAACACATTCTACCTCGACCTTAAATTCACCTGAACCATCTCTGACACCTCCCTCCCCTTCCTGGACCTCTCCATCTCCATCAATGACGACCAACTTAACACTGACATTTTTTACAAACCCACCAACTCCCATACCTATCTGGATTATGCCTCATTCCACCCTACCTCCTACAAAAATGCTATCCTGTATTCCCAATCCTCCGCCTCCGGCGTATCTGCTCCCAGGAGGACCAGTTCCATCACAGAACACAACAGATGGCCTCCTTCTTTAAAGACTGTAAATTCCCTTCCCAGGTGGTTGAAGATGCCCTCCAACACATCTCATCCATGTCCCACACTTCCGCCTTCAAACCCCAACCCTCCAACCGCAAGAAGGACAACCCCCCCCACCCCAGTCCTCACCTTCCACCCTAACAACCTCTGCATAAACCGTATCATCCGCCGACATTTCTACCACCTCCAGAAGGACCCCACCACCAGGGATATATTTCCTTCCCCACCCCTTTCCGCAAAGACCATTCCCTCCATGACTACCTGGTCAGATCCATGCCCCCCAACAACCGACCCTCCCCTCCTGGCACCTTCCTCTGCCACTGTAGGAATTGCAAAACCTGCGCCCACACCTCCTTTCTCATCTCCATCCAAGGCCCCAAAGGAGCCTTCCACATTCATCAAAGTTTTACCTGCACATCCACCAATGTCATTTATTGTATCTGTTGCTCCCGATGCGGTCTCCTTTACATTGGGGAGACTGGATGCCTTCTCACAGAGTGCTTTAGGGAACATCTCCGGGACACCCGCACCAATCAACACCACCGGCCCAAGGCCGAACATTTGAACTCCCCCTCCCATTCTGCAGAGGACATGCAGGTCGTGGGCCTCCTCCACCGCCACTGTCTCACCACCCGGTGCCTGGAGGGAGAACGCCTCATCTTCCGCCTCGGACACTTCAACCCCAGGGCATCAATGTGGACTTCACCAATTTCCTCATTCCCCCTCCACCCACCTTACCCCAGTTCCAACCTGCCAGCTCATTATCATCCTCATGACCTGTCCTACCTGCCAATCTTCCTTCCCACCTGTCTGCTCCACCCTCCTCTCTGACCTGTCACCTTCATCCCCACCTCCATCCACCTAATGTACTCTTGGTTACCTTCTCCCCAGCCCCACCCCCGCTCCCATTTATCTCTCCACCCTGGAGGCTCCCTGCCTCATTCCTGATGAAGGGCTTTTGCCTGAAACGTCGATTTTCCTGCTCCTCGGATGCTGCCTGACCTACTGTGCTTTTTCAGCACCACTCTAATCTAGATAAAGACAAAGTCCAGTTTGAAAAAAAAATCTACAATTGGAAATAATCTAAACAACGTCTCCCTTATACCTCCTAGTCAGTTATGCTCAATTCAGCCAGTAGTCCCCACAGTCTCTCCAGTCTGTGCTTACAGGCCAGCAACCTATTCAAGGAAATTCTACCAATAGAAATATCCATAAGCATTTGTTTTGTCTGCCTCATGTAGCACTAAATTTGAGCAGACAAAAGGAACAGAAGCTCCCTTATATTCTGATTTTCACACTTGGAAAAATCTACTATTGAAAAATTCAAATCAGTGCTACCTTTCATTGATTAACAGGCACTTTGTTTTGAACTTGACATGAGCATTTTGTGTTCTTTCATTTCGAGAAAGCAGTGTATTGCTTGGACACCTATGGCCATTGTCAATGCTTGGTTGAGTTTCAAATGCAAATCGATTTCAACATAGATATTCCATCCATCTGAAAATGAATTACAGTTCCTTTTGATTTGATTTCTGGTTTGTCACAAAAGCAATAATTATAGTGATTATCAGAACTACAAGTTTTATGTTCACCTAGCAGAATGTGTTTTTATATAAGGATTTTGATTATATGTTGACAGTATCATCCCCCCCACCAAGGGCACAATGAGTTCTGGAGAAGTGGTTAAGAAGATACATGTGAGTCATAGAGGGGGCGTTGAGTGATCTGAGGGGGCATGAGGATGCATGGGCAATCTGAGGGAGTGTGGCATGAAAAATAGGTGATGGGGTGGGGTTTAAGACAACTTTGAATACTGTTGGAAGCTGGGACACTGTGTCACAGAACCAAGGTAAACATTGTAACTGGGCACTTATACATCTGCACAAGAAATACAGTCCATTTACAGTAAACTGCATTTCAAACCTAGACCCATTGTGAAAAGACATGGGTCAGGTATGCTGTTTGCAAGCTGCTGAATTGTGCAGGTGGGATTTTCCTGCGTCCAGAGGACGATTCAGCACCATGAATTCAGTGCTAATCCAATGTAGTGAGGAGAAAGTGAGGTCTGCAGATGCTGGAGATCAGAGCTGAAAATGTGTTGCTGGAACAGCGCAGCAGGTCAGGCAGCATCCAGGGAACAGGAGAATCGACGTTTCGGGCATAAGCCTTTCCTGAAGAAGGGCTTATGCCCGAAATGTTGATTCTCCTAATCCAGTGTAGTGCCTTGTTTCCAAATAATCTCTACCTTTTTGCTGCTTACAGCAAACATTGTAGTTAATGAATTTAAAACATATATAGGTAAAGGGACGGCTGGGAAATGGGAAGCCGTCAGAAATGAGATAATAAGAATCCAGAGAAAGTATATTCCTGTCAGGCTGACAGGGAAGGCTGGTAGGTATAGGGAATGCTGGATAACTAAAGAAATTGAGGGTTTGATTAAGAAAAAGAAGGAAGCATATGTCAGGTATAGACAGGATAGATCGAGTGAATCCTTAGAAGAGTATAAAGGAAGTAGGAGTATACTTAAAAGGGAAATCAGGAGGGCAAAAAGGGGACATGAGATAGCTTTGGCAAACAGAATTAAGGAGAATCCAAAGGGGTTTTACAAATATATTAAGGACAAAAGGGTAACTAGAGAGAGAATAGGACCCTTCAAAGATCAGCAAGGCGACCTTTGTGTGGAGCCACAGAAAATGGGGAAGATACTAAATGAATATTTTGCACCAGTATTTACTATGGAAAGGGATATGGAAGATATAGACTGTAGGGAAATAGATGGTGACATCTTGCAAAATGTCCAGATTACACAGGAGGAAGTGCTGAATGTCTTGAAACGGTTAAAGATGGATAAATCCTCAGGACCTGATCAGGTGTACCCGAGAACTCTGTTGGAAGCAAGAGAAGTGATTGCTGGGCCTCTTGCTGAGATATTTGTATCATCGATAGTCACAGGTGAGGTGCCAGAAGACTGGAGGTTGGCAAACATGATGCCACTGTTTAAGAAGGGTGGTAAAGATAAGCCAGGGAACTATAGACCGGTGAGCCTGACCTCGGTGGTGGGCAAGTTGTTGGAGGGAATCCTGAGGGACAGGATGGACATGTATTTGGAAAGATAAGGACTGATTCGGGATAGTCAACATGGCTTTATGAGTGGGAAATCATGTCTCACAAACTTGATTGAGTTTTTTGAAGAAGTAACAAAGAAGATTGATGAGGACAGAGCAGTAGATGTGATCTATATGGACTTCAGTAAGGCATTCAACAAGGTCCCCCTGGGAGACTGATTAGCAAGCTCTCATGGAATACAGGGAGAACTGGCCAGAACTGGCTCAAAAGTAGAAGACATAGGGTGGTGGTGGAGGGTTGTTTTTCAGACTGGAGGCCTGTGACCAGTGGAGTGCCACAAGGATCAGTGCTGGGCCTCTACTTTTTGTCATTTAGATAAATGATTTGGACGTGAGCATAAGAGGTACAGTTAGTAAGTTTGCAGATGACACCAAAATTGGAGGTGTAGTGGACAGCGAAGAGGGTTACCTCAGATTACAACAGGATCTGGACCAGATGGGCCAATGGGCTGAGAAGTGGCAGATGGAGTTTAATTCAGATAAATGCGAGGTGCTGCATTTTGGGAAAGCAAATCTTAGCAGGACTTATACACTTAATGGTAAGGTCCTAGAGAGTGTTGCTGAACAAAGAGACCTTGGAGTGCAGGTTCATAGCTCCTTGAAAGTGGAGCCACAGATAGATAGGATAGTGAAGAAGGCGTTTGGTATGCTTTCCTTTATTGGTCAGAGTATTGAGTACAGGAGTTGGGAGGTCATGTTGCGGCTGTACAGGACATTGGTTAGGCCACTGTTGGAATATTGCGTGTAATTCTGGTCTGCTTCCTATCAGAAAAGTTTTGTGAAACTTGAAAGGGTTCAGAAAAGATTTACAAGGATGTTGCCAGGGTTGGAAGATTTGAGCTACAGGGTGAGGCTGAACAGGCTGGGGCTGTTTTCCCTGGAGTGTGAGAGGCTGAGGGGTGACCTTATAGAGGTTTACAAAATTATGAGGGGCATGGATAGGATAAATAGACAAAGACTTTTCCCTGAGGTCTGGGAGTCCAGAACTAGAGGGCATAGGTTTAGGGTGAGAGGGGAAAGATATAAAAGAGACCTAAGAGGCAACTTTTTCACACAGAGGGTGGTACGTGTATGGAATGAGCTGCCAGAGGATGTGGTGGAGGCTGGTGCAATTGCAACATTTAAGAGGCATTTGGATGGATATATGAATAGGAAGGGTTTGGGGGGATATGGGCCGGGTGCTGGCAGGTGGGACTAGTTTGGGTTGGGATATCTGGTCGGCATGGATGGGTTGGACCGAAGGGTCTGTTTCCATGCTGTACATCTCTATGTCTCTATATCATTATCAAAACCTGATTGAAAAGATATTTTCAGGGCAGCAACCTGGCTTGAAATGTTTGAATAATAAACTTAAACTGAGTAAGCTTTGCTCTTGCAAACTATTTGTTTTTGTATCTTAACTGAATGGATCAGATTACAGTTGCACTGCGGTGCATGTTTTCTGAACTTGGTAATGATGCCTTTTATTTACATAAAGACAAGATAATCCAGTTACTAAAGAACATAAGAAAAGTTGAAGGATAAGAAAAGTCTGTTAAATCCATCAAAGTTTAGGAGCTAACACAGAACTACTTACAATAATGAAGTAGTTGTATTTAGTGGTATGTATGTATGAATGCAGGTAGTTGCCAAAGATCTCATGGTCTTACTCAAATGACTAAAATGAGTTCTCCAGGTGTACTGGCCAATATTTCACCCTCAAGCAATGCTGTTGATAACCAGACTATGTGCAATGTTGTGGGCACAGATGTCTGTCATTTTTTCCTGTCTAAGATAGGAACAAAAGTAAGTCATTCAGCCCTTTTATCATTTAGTCAGATAATGGCGATATTTACTTAACTCCATTTCTCTGCCTTTGGTCCCAATCTCTTGATGTTCCTACTTAATAACAATCTTTCAATCTCAGTTGAGAAAACTTCAATTGACCCGCCACTATCAGACTTATTGGTGAAAGTGCCTGATCTCCACTTTGCTTTGTGTGAAATATGTTTTCTGATTTTATGTCTTAATGTTTGGCTCTAATTTTAAATTTATAACCTATTGTTCTGGATTTCTATACCAGAGGAAATAGCTCCTTATATCTACTAAATCATATTCATAGTTTAAACATTTTAATTAGATCAGATTCTAAGACAAGTTGACGCAACCTCTCCTCATATTTTAACACTTGTTGTCTCAGTCATATACTGATAATTTGGAATCATGTAGGAAGGGAGGGATCATCACTGTCAAATAAACCATGAGTATTTTCTTTGATTTGAGATACTGGTCCTCAAATACTCATTTCCTTAGTAAGTCAAAGCAAAGTTATTATGTTAAAAATGGTACAATGTTTTCATGTGAAAAACACAATATTATTTTTTCAATGGAAAAAAAATCTTAATTTTACATGTTACAAACAGTTGCTACCCTCCTGGCCTAGGTATCTTGCAATTTTCTTAAGTTACCCAATGTGGGATATAAATGAATTAATGTTATTTCTGCAAGTATAAATTCTGATACAGAACAGGAATGAGAAAATACATATTCAGCAAAAAGAAAGGATATGTTAGCATGAGCCGTGAATGCAGAACAATGGTGGATATAACAGGAAAGCATCTGTTTCCCCTCGAGACCATCGAGATAGAGACTGGGTACGGGGATGCAAATGCCTGGGTTAAATGGGTAAAGTATACTGTAAAAGGTCTGAACAAAAGCAATTGCTATGCTTGTGCCTCCGGTAGGCCAGTGGCCCAGGTGGTTCCCTTTCCGCTCGGGTGGAAGCGAGACAGGAAGGGCATGAAATGTATGATAGCCCTGTATCAGGATGAGACTGCATGGAATGATAGGAATTGTACCTCCCTATCTCTGATGTTCCCTCCCTTGGAGGAGAAAGATGCAAAAGTTCCCCCCACATTTTCCGCCGCAGTTGGAAATCACACGTCATGTGTGCACAGGCGAGGTACGAGTCGGTCGAGACATTTGGGGGAGCTGAAATTATGTACAGAGATTAAGAATGTTACCGAAACGGAGAAGGGAGGGAACTACTCAGCATTAAAGGTTCCCCGAGCGGATCTGTGGTGGTACTGTGGAGGAAAAATATTGAGACCCACCCTACCTCCGGATTGGAAAGGGATATGCGCAATTGTACAATTGGCAATTCCATTTACCTTGGCATTTGAGAAGGAAAAGATAGTAGGGAAAAAGGGAAGGGGTAAGAGATTACTGTTAGATACTTCTTTTGATGACAGGATTTATCTTGATTCGGTAGGAGTCCCTAGGGGAGTACCTGAATTCAAAGCTCGTAACCAGATTGCAGCAGGCTTTGAGTCAGCTCTCTTTTGGTGGGTAACAATTACTAAAAATGTAGACTGGATAAATTACATTTTCTATAATCAACAGCGATTTATAAATTATACAAGATAGGCGGTTAAAGGAATATCAGAACAGCTTGATGCGACGAGTAGGATGGCATGGGAAAACAGAATAGTCCTTGATATGATTTTAGCAGAGAAAGGGGGTGGTGGTTTTTATCCTTACTTCCCTGATAGTAGTAGTCGGGGTATTGGTGGCCATTGGCTGTTGTATCATACCCTGTATATGAGGGCTCACCCAGAGGCTGATTGAAACAGCCTTGGTGAAACGAATGCCCCTGAGGGGAATCAGACAGAGGAACTTTATCAACTAAATAATAAGGAGATGAGTGAGACTAAGATGGATGAAATCTCTGAAATGATGCTTGCGAATTTTGGGAACAATGTTTAAAAAAAAAAGAGACAAAAATGCAGAAGATAACAGATAGTAATGAAAAGAAAAAGGGGAAATTGTGGGATATAAATGAATTAATGTTATTTCTGCAAGTATAAATTCTGATACAGAACAGGAATGAGAAAATACATATTCAGCAAAAAGAAAGGATATGTTAGCATGAAACGTGAATACAGAACAATGGTGGATATATGGGCAAACAGGAAAGCATCTGTTTCCCCTTTACATGGAGACACAGGAACAAACCCTAATCAAAGAGGTCAAAGTGGCCTCTGGATGGAAATAGATGCTGATAGAAGAAAAGATATGCCTAATCAATAATCTACAATAGACTGACGTCAAACACCCTTATGGGAGTCAGAGATAAGAATTTGTCACGGACAAGACAGGATAAACAGAAGTTGTGGGATAAGTCTTAAGGAAATCTGTGACGTAAGCGAAGCAGGGAACAGACAATGGAATAAGGAAAACATATGGGAAAAAACAGGATAAATTGCAAGGGTTTTTTGGGATATACTGTGCATTTTGTCATTGCTTTACCTGGTAATTAGACAAAGCACCCACCTATAGGCGTACAAATAAACGGCTGATTTAGATATTTGTCTCGGACTGAAATTATTAAAGTGAGTGAGCTTTTGTTTCTCACACCCAACCTTCCCCAAAATGCTTCTAAACTGAAGCACCTCCATTCCAGTGCTGACAAGCAAACCTGCCTGTGCTGCAGAGGATGGCAGACCTAATCTGACATCTCCCTGGTGGCTGTCTAACAAGTTATCAAAATTCTAATTCCTCTTTAATGGTATCAAGCCTGAATCAAACTTCATCCCCTCCTTTTCCGAAGTCCCACTCTCACTGAGTTTTCCTAAATTCCAGACAACAGGTTTCTCAAATCTTACCACTTTTGAGTAGCTCCAGGCAGCAACTCCTCTAACCTTCAGTCAATTACATTCTTTGCTATTGATACTATGTTTTACAAGATATAACATTTCCATAGCATATAACAGTTACATGATGTAACATTCCTGTTTAACTTAATGGCACTTGGTATTTTACACAGTCTAATATCCCTATATAATTTAATACATTAAACGTTTTCAGCCAGAGAGTGGTGAATTTATGGAATTCAATGCCAGAGAAGTCTGTGGAGGCCAGGTCATTGAGTATATTTAAAACGGAGAGAGATAGGTTCTTGATTGTCAAAGGGATCAAGGGTTTTGGGGAGAAAGTAGGAGAATGGCATGTTTTTAATCTAGGAAGTGAACTTCATAGATCCAATGCAGGTATAGCTATGATTGAATGGTGGAGCAGACTCAATGGGCTGAATGGCCTAATTTCTGACCTAATGAATGTTTTATGGTCTTACATTGTATGCTACATAATAAAATGCAAATTTACCATCAACACTTTTCCCCTTGCTCTTAATGTTGAGATATATTTTATGGTGGAACATATTTAATGTAACACTCCTTGTATTAAGTAATACATGGCTGCATTTATTTTTGGTGTAACATCATGACCCCTTATTTTGATACTGTGTATCCTGATTTTGAGGCCTGTGTAGCAAAGCCATAGTAGCCTAAGAGGGAAAAGTGCTCATGAGAAAGTAGAGTAGTACCAGCAAAAATACTGAGTTCCTTCACTGATGAAGTCAAGTGCCTCCCAATATGTGTGTCAGCTATAGCATTTCATGGTGAGAAAAAATATCTACCAATAAACTGTGCCCAAACTACCTTGCCCAAAAATTTATTGCTCAGTTAATTATGTACAATTTATTACCTTCTTTAATAAATGAAAAATCCTCACTTAATATGGGTGTTGAGGCTATGACCCTGGGTTTGAGAATCCTATTAACTAGCAAATGAGCTAAGTTGTGAAAGGAAGTTGTTTCAAAAATGCTCCACAATGCTATTCAAAAATTTTCATTCAAACTTTTATCCCACCCTCTGTTCCCATCCACTCCTGTCACCAGTTCTGAGCAAGAAGTCCTTAGATGAAGTAGTTTGGGCTGAACAGTGCTTCGCACTGGTGCCTTACAGCACCAGGGACCTGGATTTGATTCCAGCCTTGGATGACTGCATGTGTGCAGTTTGCATGTTTTCCTGTCTCTGATTAGGTTTCCTCCAGGTGTTTTGGTTTCTTCCCACAGTCCAAATATGCGCAGGTTAGGTTTATTAGCCGTGATAAATGCAGGGTTATGGGGTCTTGGTGGGATGCTGTTTAGAGGATCAGTGCAGAATTGTTGGGCTGAACAGCCTCCTTCTGCACTGTAGGGATATGATTCACAGTTTTATGGCAGACATGGTTTTCTCCAATATGAAATATTATAACTGACACATTAATTGTCATTCTTGCAGACACTGTTGCTACATTTTCATTGGCATTTTTTCTCTTACTCTGTCGGAGTTTTCTATCCCAGTCTGCATTTTGAGGCATTAAAACACATACAAAATAGAAAATAGGCACAGAAGTAGACCATCCATCCATCCCCTTGAGCTTGCACCACCAATCAAAAAATTCATGGTTCATGGATGATCTTCTGCCTCAATGCCATTTTACTGCAATATTCCTAAATTCTGTGATATCTTCAATATACGGAAATCTTTAAATGTCTGTCATAGAATCATAAAATCCCTACAATGTGGAAGCAGGCCATTCAACTTGTCAATCCCCACTTATCCTCCGCAGAGCATCCCATCCAGATCCCCATCCCTGTAATCCTGCATTTCCCATGGCTGGACACTATGGGCAATTTAACATGGCCAATCCACCTAACCTGCACATAGAGACGTACAGCACGAAATAAACCCTTTGGTCCAAGTCGTCCTTGCTAACCAGACTTCCTAAACTAATCTCATCCCATTTGCCAGCACTTGGCCCATATCCCTCTAAACCCTTCCTATTGTGGGTAAAAGGCAGGAAAATGATGTTGAGAATTATCAGCTCAGCCGTGACTTCATTCAATGGCCGAGCTGATTCAATGGGTTGAACTGCCTACTTCTGCTCCAATATCTCATGGTCTTAGAAAAGCTTGATAGTGAATAGTCCAGCTTTGTATGCATCATTGAAAGTGTTGTGGATGAAGTAATGATGGAATAGCTTATTTTAGTTGGCTCTTCAGGATTTTGGCAAATAGTTACTGTGTTGGTAAACAGTAGTTGGATTGAAAATTGAAGGATTGTGGAATGACTGTCATGTGTGGGTGACAACTGGAGTCTGACTGTCCACTTTTGGGTTACTCAACTTATGCGAAAGGTTACCAGATTCTTCCTCCTTGTTTGCTTGTTCACTTTGTACTTTTCTTCTTGAGATGGTGTATGAATACATAATGGCTGCATTCTCATTGTAACTAGATTATAGAGGATGGAGCAGACCACCACAAACTTGGAAACACACTTTGATGGGGTGCACAACGGACAAGGACAAGGGGTTCAACAGTGTATTTGTGACTTCTGGATGCCAATTATCGGTTCGATGACATATCCTTGTTACTACATAGCTCTGGTTAAAGATAAAAATCACACAATACCAGGTTATAGTCCAACAGGTTTATTCAAAAGCCTGAGCTTTCGGACCACTGCTCCTTCATTAGGTGGTTGTGGAGTATAAGATTATATGACACAGAATTTATAGCAAAGGATTACAGTGTGATGCCACTGAAATGATTTATTGAAAAAAAACTGGATTGTTTGTTAAGTCTTTCATCTATTAGAATGACCATGTTAGTTTTCATATGTAAATCCCAGAACATTTTTAAAAGTCACATTCTTAATGAGGATGTAACTCTCTAAAGCTCTCAAGTTAGCTTTAACAATAGGTGCCATCTTATCTCAGATGCTGCATTGAAGGTGTGAGGTTAAAGTCTGTCTGTGTCCCAAAGTTCAGACTGATTTGCTCACACTCACTGTCTCCCCTGCACACACACACACATATAGTTTGTGGGATGAATTTGTACTTGCAGAATTACATTTTATTTTGTTCAAAAACTGCATAAGTCCACATAAGATTCTGTAAATCCCACTTTAAAAATAGCATCTGTCTGAACATTGGGACATAGACCTTAATCTCACACCTTCAATGCATTATCTGAGCTGACTTGAAAATGTAACTTTTGAAAAAGTTCTGGGATTTACGTATGGAAGGACCGAAACTAACACGGTCATTCTAAAAGATGAAAGACTTTTTTTAAAATCCTGTTTTTTTTTCAATATATCATTTCAGTGGCATCACACTATAATCTTTTGCTATAGGGTGGCATGGTGGTTCAGTGGTTAGCACTGCTGCCTCACATCACCAGTGTCCCAGGTTTGATTCCAGCCTTGGACGGCTGTCCGTGGGGAGTTTGCACATTCTCTCCATGTCTGTGTGGGTTTCCTCTGGGTGCTCCGGTTTCCTCCCACAGTCCAAAGATATGCAGGTCAGGTGAATTGGCCATGCTCAATTGCCCATAATGCTGGGTGCATTAGTCAGAGGGAAATGGGTCTTGGTGGGTTACTTCTTCGGTATAGACTGGTTGGGCTGAAGGGCCTGTTTCCACAATGTAGGGAATCTAATCTATAAACTCTGTGTCGTATAATCTTATACTCCACAACCATCCGATGAAGGAGCAGCAGTCTGAAAGCTCGGGTTTCCGAATAAAACTGTTGGGACTGGAAACTGGTGTTGTGTGACTATTAACTTTGTCCACCCCAGTCCAACACTGGCACATCCAAATCTGGAAAAGCGCAGCAGGTCAGGCAGCATCCAAGGAACAGGAGAATCGACGTTTCGGGCATAAGCCCTTCTTCAGGAATGAGGAAAGTGTGTCCAGCAGGCTAAGATAAAAGGTAGGGAGGAGGGACTTGGGGGAGGGGCTTTGGAAATGCGATAGGTGGAGGGAGATCAAGGTGAGGGTCATAGGCCGGAGTGGGGTGGGGGCAGAGAGGTCAGGAAGAAGACTGCAGGTTAGGAAGGCGGTGCTGAGTTCGAGGGATTTGACTGAGACAAGGTGGGGGGAGGGGAAATGAGGAAACTGGAGAAATCTGAGTTCATCCCTTGTGGTTGGAGTCCACCTCCCTACCTTTTATCTTAGCCTGCTGGACACACTTTCCTCATTCCTGAAGAAGGGCTTATGCCCGAAACGTCGATTCTCCTGCTCCTTGGATGCTGCCTGACCTGCTGCGCTTTTCCAGCAACACATTTTCAGCTCTGATCTCCAGCATCTGCAGCCCTCACTTTCACATCCAAATCTGGTTCAAGATGCAGTGTCCTTGCATGGTCAAATGCGAAAGGAATTGAGAGTGTGTTGCTGGAAAAGCTCAGCATCCGAGGAGAAGGGAAATTCCTGATGAAGGACTCCAGCCCGAAACATTGATTCTCCTGCTCCTCGGATGCTTCCTGACCTGCTGTGCTTTTCCAGCAACTCTCTCAACTCTGATCTCCAGCATCTGCGGACCCCACTGTCTCCCAAATGCAAAAGGAGTTTGGCGTGTAGACTGTGTCCCTCAGGATCCAGGTTCTGGTTGCTGGTGGTCGAACAAATATATAATGTTTGGTTAACTGCTGAAGGATGACGCCTATGGGAGTTTCAAAGATACCAGCCATTTAGCAACAGAACATTCCGGCCATGGTCACGCATGAATTGCACATGTATGGGAGGTCAGACCTAACAGTGTGACACACATCTCCATTAACTTTCACATTAACAATACTTTCCCCTTCTCCCTGTCGCGCCATCTACAAAACCCGCTTGTGGAATAATCACATGGGCTCGCGACGTCTCACGTCACTGGGCGTCACAGAGCATGCGCAGGAACTGGAGACGTGCGACGCGTGATGCACAGATTTCGGTGACGCAATCACGTCAGGGACGGTCAGCGATCGCCGCTTCACAATAGAACGAGCCGGAAGTGAGCGAGATGCTGCTGTTGGTGTGACTGGTCTTTTCTTGCTGCTCTGCCGCGTAACCTAGAGCGAGGGCAAAGTGTTGGCGACTTGGTCGCTGTGTTGTTGCCGGAAAAGAAGAGATTAAAAACAGGTCGGTGTCCCGACTGCAATGAAGTTTGATTTGCACAGATTGACGATTGGGCCTTCAGCGGGTGAAGTTAGTGCGCATGCTCATCATATACTTGTCAATCAGCAGCAACCCTAAGAACTTGTGCATTGTTGCTGCATTCAGGTCTTCAGACTTTTTGACTGCATTGCTTTTGGCTGCAAATCACTACTGTTCGTTCGCTTGCAACCTCTCACTGTTTTCTATGTAACTGGTTGACTTTTATCAGCACAGACATTGAAAATAGAAGTTGGTGACATTGTCAGTTGCTTTCACGATCAGTTATTTTCCGGATGCCTGTCTATTTCTGGAAACATGTTTTATGGCAGGATCACTTTTTCCCGTTTGGTTTGAATACTTGATTTCAAGCTGATAACGTACTAACGCGTTAAATGGGAGCCCGGACACGTTTTCTGTGCCCAGGTAAAACTTAGTGAAGCTCTCGGTTACATTCCGGGGTGTTTTGTAAAACAGAAAATCCGACTGATCCTTCCAGATCTTGCATGTCACAGTCGTTCTCTATAAACAGATTCTTGATGAAGGGCTTTTGCCTGAAACGTTGATTTTCCTGCTCTTCGGATGCTGCCTGATCTGCTGTGCTTTTCCAGCACCACTCTGATGTAAACTCTGATTTCCAGCATCTGCAGTCCTCACTTTTGCCTGTATAAATATCTGCCAAACTCCAGAGTCTGTCTTATCCACAAAGGAACAGAAATATGCAGATGTTCATTTTTCCAGTGTAGTGATGTATAATCAGTTCTTTTAGCTTGGCTGGACATATTTATGGCTTAATAATGTGTTGCTGGAAAAGCGCAGCAGGTCAGGCAGCATCAAAGGAGCAGGAGAATCGACGTTTTACACCTATTAGGGGGTCTGTTTCCTAATTTTCTTTGCTCCCAGTTGAAAGACAAGCAATACAGATGATGTGGAATTAAAGTTTTACCAGTTTCATGATCTGTGGATCGTTGGTATGCTTAACTGTTGTATAAGTGTGACATACCTACTTTGATTATGGACAGGACAAGAGAAATGGTTGTGTGTTTTTTTTAATATGGGTAGTTCTCATATGAACCGTATTTTGGCATTGTGATTTGACTATTACATCGCTGAAGAATTAGTGAGTGGTATTTTCAAGAATGCTTACCTCTGTTCACAATAGTGCGATTCCAGCAATTATTGTTTTGTACACTTTATTCTGCGCATGCGCTGATGTCAGTGTCAAAGCCTCTGCACAGTTCTGTGCATGTGCTGATGTCACTTGCTGTCAGAGCATGTGTGAGGGGCAGTACTATACATTGAGCAGCTTCACCTCAAAAATGAAACTAATGAATGTTCATTGCTCTGCCTCTGAGACGAGAGTATTCTTGTATAATTCCTGTAAAAATCTTGTAGAATTCCTGCATTACTCTTATACATACCATTTGCCTTGCTAATTTATTCTTGTCCCGCATATCACAATCTAAACCAACCCCCGAGAAACAGGAGACAATCAATCACACCCATCTGGGGCAGCATGGTAGCTCAGTTGTTAGTATTGCTGTCTCAGTGCTAGGCACCTGAGTTCCATTCCAGTCTGTGTGGAGTTTGCACATTCTCACTGTGTCTGGGTAGGTTTCCTCCCACAATGCAAAGATGTGGGTAAGGTGAATTTGCCAAACTTAAATTGCCCATAGTGTTCACGGATGTGTAGGTTAGGTGTATTACTCAGGGCTAAATGTAGGGGAATGGGTCCCTTTGGAGAGTCCGTGTGGACTTGTTGGGCTGAAGGGCCTGTTTCCCCACTGTAGGAATTCTCTCTGAAAAACTTGTAGATTGTTCGCGTGAACCAGTATTACAGCTTTATCCTGCTGCTGCTGCTGCTGCTGCCACTACCACCCCTTTACTTAATGTATAAATAAAAGTGATGCCATGAAAGAGGAGTGACTGCTGTCTTTGGTCATGACATTAAAGCATTTGAAATCAGAAATAACCTGGAGAGGGGGCAATACATTTAGGAATTGATCTAGTCACTGCATTCCATATTTCTTTTTCAAAAAAAATGAATGTCATTTTATACAGAATGAACTTGAGAGAATTAAAACAAAAAACCTGGTGCCAAATATTTTATTTGGTTGAGTACTAAATCTAAGCAAACATCTTCAAATGGGAAAAGTGAGCACAGCTCTATTTATGTTTTTTTTCAATGTGAAGGTAATTTGGAAATTGTCTTCCTTTTTGGCAAGTCTGTTATAATCTACTGCAGTTTTGCTAGTTCTAAGAAATTAGCAGCTGCCCAACGTGAACTTTTGTGTGATTAGAATCCAGAGTTTGTGCAAAGATACATGTCAGAAAAGTTCAAAATATCTCAGCAGTCTGTGTTTTTCTAATATTGTCCTTTTAGACCAGGCATTGTTTACTGTAGTGAGGGCAAATCCTAGATCTCTGCCAGAAGGTGTGTGACAGGCAAAGGTTATTTTTCTCACTTCTAGCTCGTGCCTCCCTAAAGGAGGAGGGAACCAAGAGAAGTGGCAATGCAATGTAACTGCTGTTATCAATACTGCTGTTCAGACCTTGCTGCAGAGACTTGAGCACATCAGGGCAGTACTAAGGGAATGCTAAAATGCTGGAGACCCCTTTTTTGTCTGACGTGCTAGGCTGTCATAGATAAATTATGAATTTATGAATGCACTTGTTACATATTGCAGCTGCTGCAGTGAGACAGCTCATCCCTGTGATAGCATGTGAAGCAGTAGATGGTGGTGCGATGTTAGTTTTGTTTTTGGAGCAGCAGTTTGAAGCTGAAGTTTGAGCTAAAACACAAAACAGTTTACAGTAAAGATGCAACAGCTTTAATTACAGAAGGATAGAAAACTTGAAAAAATAAGTTGTAGATCTTAAATGAGCCAAATCTATTCCTTCCAAAAAGATACTGATCGTACATACAACATTATAACACAAAATATGTGATATAACATATCAAGCAAATTTACCAGTGTTTTTCTCCACTTTTAACTATTCAGTGAAATCCCACTTTCCTCACTTGCACTTCTTAATATTCTTTTGCATGCAACTGACTAATTTCTTTTAAGCATCCATATACAATCTTTCAGAGATTTTTGTGCTGTAGACTTTTGAAAGCAATTACTCCCTGAAGATGACTGAGTTCTACCTTTGCCCTTTAATTCTTTAATACTTCTGAGGGAGTGATAATTATTTTCAGAATATTATTATTTCTGACCAATTCTGAAACTGTCAATAAAGTAGCACCTTGGGTGCATTCACTTCCACGTATTTATAGAGCAGTAGCAGAATTTAGTATTTTGCTAATATTCAGAAACTGCTAACTAAATGTAATAAACAATCAACAACTGGTATTCTGTGAGGATGATTGCTCTGCAGTGCTTTCCTGTCTTTGTTTAATTTCTTCCTTGTGAACTCTAGATCCCCATATTCATATCTCTGTTCACTATCTTGTATGCGTTGCAACTTGCCACTCATAACCTCCATGAAAAAATGTTTCCCTAAGCCACTTAGAATGGCACTTTCAAATTCCAAGCTGTCTCGCCTTTGGGTGTTAATGAGAATATGTTTCCAGCTGTTGATCAGTTTTAATCATCCTCTCACCTCTTGCATTAGTCTTTGGCCCATTCCCTTCCCCCATCCTTGTTATTTCCCAAGTATACCAAGGGACCGGGTTCAGTTCCAGCCTCAGGCAACTGCCTGTATGGAGTTTGCAAATTGTGTCTGCGTGGGTTTCTTCCGGGTGCTTCAGTTTCCTCCCACAGTCCAAAGATGTGTAGGTTAGGTGAATTGGCCATGCTAAATTGCCCATAGTGTTCAGGGATGTGTATGTTAGGTTAATTAGTCAGGGCTAAATATAGAGTAGGGGGAAAGAGTATGGGCGGGTTACTCTTTGGAGGGTCAGTGTGGACTTGTTGGGCTGAAGGGCCTGCTTCCACACTGTAGGGTTTCTATGATTCTATCATCTTTACACCTCCAAGTTCAAGGAGCACTGATTTCACCATATTTAACAAATTATAGGTCTTGTCATTTATTATTCATTATCGGACCTTTCAGTCCTTGGCCCAAGGCGCTTAGTATACCATGGTCATCATAGAGAGATAAAATAATTCCCGTTCTCTTTAAACATCTTGCTCCTCCCCCATCCTTGCATCTAACAGGTGGAGCAAACTGATGGACTTTATTATTAGGATCAAGACCATCTGTTAAACTACTTCTTGCCCTAATATCTGGAATTCCCTACTTCAATCTCTCTCACTTTTTTTTAAGCTGGGCCTTGATATTAATTCTTTAACCTAGCTTTAATATTTTTTCTCTAACCATGCCTTTCATAACCCATCCTAAATACCTTTCAACAGCTTGAGGTTAATTTCTGTTTCTTTGTGCTTATGTGAAGTACCATAGGATGATTGATTGCGTTAAGAACTGTTAATCAAGTGCAAGCTGTAAATACAAGAGATAAATGAATTCAGGACATCCTAAAGTGCCTCATAGCAAGCAAAGTCATTTTGAACTGTAGTCACTGAATTGTAATGCAAGAAGTCCATCAATCCTTTTGCACAACAAGCCTCACGCTCAGCAATGAGCTAAATATTCACATGATCCATGTTTTTGGTGGTGTAAATGTTGCCTTTGAAACCAAATACCCTTCTGCTCTTTTAAAGTGCACATTAATATCGATGTGATGGGCAGACTGAAACTCCATATAAAGTCAATTCAAAACTCCTCACCTTGAGTACTCCACTGGAGTGTCAGCCTAAGATTGTATTTCAATGTAGATTTTGAATCTACAGCCTTTTGATTCAAAGACCAGACCCAGCACTGGGACTAACTACTGTATTCATCCTACAGAATGTACATGCTGAATTCAAACTGTACTCATGGTTGTAGGGACATTGAAGAAGTAGCTTGGAGATCTGACAGACTTCCAAGCATTTTGTAAATACAGTTTGATATCGTACTGAAGTTGTTGTCCCTGATGGCAACCAAATAATCCAATTATGTTTTAGAGGGTAGGCTTTGCAATGCTTTCTTCCAGAGTGCAGGTATTGACTGCCAGATTAGAATGTCACCTCTGTATTATTGCAGACAGTGGTAGCAGTTTAATTTGAAGAAAAAGAGAGACTTGCATTTATTTACTGCTGTGCATGACTGCCAGATGACTTGAAACAATTACTATTCAAATATTTATGGAGTGTAGTTACTGTTGGAGAATGTATAGCAGCTAGTTTGCACAGAGCAAACTCCCATAAAGATGTGATATTCTAGGAGCAAATTAGTGCAGATACTAGAATCTGTACTGAAAGCAACAAATGCTGGAGATCATAACGGGACAGTCTGCATCAATGGAGAAAGAGCAAGCTAACGTTTTGAGGCTATATGACGCTTCATCAGAGCTGATTTGACAATCTGCTTTCGTCATGATTGAAGAATGCATTTTGATCAACTCCACTACT
The DNA here is from genome assembly GCF_037043375.1 of Chiloscyllium plagiosum. Taxonomy (NCBI): domain Eukaryota; kingdom Metazoa; phylum Chordata; class Chondrichthyes; order Orectolobiformes; family Hemiscylliidae; genus Chiloscyllium; species Chiloscyllium plagiosum. The sequence continues at coordinate 87,140,117 of NW_028270150.1, forward strand.
ACCACTCTGAAATATGTTCTTTTGCATCGTGCACCTGAGAGTGCAGACAGGTCACAGTTTAGCATCTTTTCCAAAAATGGTACCTCCGATAATGTAGCACTGATTTAGTACTGCACTGGGGTGTGTCAGCCTTGATGTTTATGCTCAAATCTTGGATAGGGATTTGAAACTAAAACTTTGTGGCAAGAGTGGTACCAACTGGGCCACAGCTGACACCTGCCTGCTAATGCTGAAGCAGTTTTGGTTGCTATCCAGTTTGTTGTTAAATAGAATAATCTGTCCTGCAGATTTTTTTGCCTGTATAAACTGATCCATGTGGTATTTGTGAGATGTAAGTACAAAGCCACAGTTAACTGTTGTTTGTTACACAAGGCATTAAATACTTTATTCACAGTTGTACAAGACAAAACACAAAAGCCAGGAGAAAGAGAAAACTGTTCTTATTCTTCAATGTCAAGTCCTTTTGCCCTTCTTTAATACATTATATTTGTGTTCAGTAAGTTTTTAAAAAAAACCCGAGTGAATGAATAATATTTTTTACTTCTGTATATTTCATATGGTTTAAAGTTTGTAAATGCAAGTATTCATTAAATTGTGGTTATAACATCCAATTGTGTGTTCTCCTGTTACATGACAGTAATGTGATATGATCATTTATTCAGGATAGACCTAAATCCAGATACTCATCTCAAAAAAGCTAAATATTTATGCTTATCGTTAATAATACTGGCCATAATACATCAAATTTCAGAAAGAATAACATGGATGATGCCCAACACTGTGTATATATTAATTGAAATATTGAGATTGGTTTATGTGCATATGTTGAGAGTGTGTTGCTGGAGAAGTGCAGCAGGAGGAGAATAGACATTTTGGGCAAGAGCTCTTCAACAGGAATGAACTCTGTGGGCTGGGTGTGCTGAGAGATAAATACGGCTTTGGGGCTGCGGGGAAGATAGCTGAGTATGTGATAGGTAGTTGGAGGTGAGGGTAATGGTGATAGGATGGGAGAAGGGTGGAGCGGATAGGTGGAAGGAAGATGGACAAGTCATGAGGGTAGTCCCAGTTTGGGAGGTTGGATCTGGGATAAGGTGGGGGGAGGGGAAATGGGGAAACTGGTGAAATCCACACTGATGCCGTGTGGTTGGAGGGACCCAAGGCGGAAGATGATGCGTTCTTCTTCCAGGTGTCGATTAGGGTATGGCGATGGAGGAGGCCCAGAACCCACGTGTCCATGGTGGAGTGGGAGGGGAAGTTGAAGTGTTCAGCCACGGGGTGGTGGGGTTGGTTAGTACGGGTGTCCCAGAGATGTTCTCTGAAGGGTTCTGCAAGTTGGCATTCGTCTCCCCAATGTAGAGGAGACCATATCAGGAGCAACAGATACAATAAATAACATATGGGAGTGCAGGTAAAACTCTGATGGATGTGGAAGGCTCCTTTGGGGCCTTGGATAGAGGTGAGGTGGGAGGTGTGGGCATAGGTTTTGCAATTCCTGCAGTGGTAGGGAAGGTGCTAAGAGTGGCGTGTGGGCTGGAGGGTGGCGTGGATCTGACAAGGGAGTTGTAGAGGGAATGGTCTTTACAGAAAACGGATAGAGATGGGAGGGAAATATATCACTGGTGGTGGGGACCGTTTGTAGGTGACAGAAATGGCGGAGGATGATGTATCCAGAGGTTAGGAGGTAAAGGGGGTGGAAAGTGAAGACCGGGGGATTCTGTCCTTGTTGCGGGTGGAAGGCTGGGGTTTGAGGGCGGAGGTGTAGGAAGTAGCTGACGTACTGGAAAGCATCATCGACCACATGGGAGGGGAAATTGTGGTCTTTGAAGGAGGAGGCTATCTGGTGAGTTCGGTGGTGGAACAGAAGTTTAGTCTGAACTAAAAGACTGTTGATCTTGGTTGCTGAGGGTTTTTTGCTGAAAGGACATATTTTGATTCTTCGTGTGCCTTACCCAAAATCGACCAAAGAGTTGGAAAGACTGATATTTTTTTCGATGGATTAAATTTGGCTATTTTTTAGGCGGAGTGCAAAGGTGATGGTTTCACACTTTCAAAAATCACATTTTTCCCGAGATTTGTTATGTTCTACAGAAGGTCTTTATATGTTAAAGATGATGCACCACAAGTCTTCGTAGAATTGTAGCGTTTATGGCCCTCTTAACTCGGTTAAGTGCAAGGGAAATTATTTGCCAAGAAGATAAGCAAAGAATTTGTATCCAGGTTTCTGCTAGTATTACTCTGTTAACAATGGTGAAGATGAATTCCTCAATGGTACAGGATTTATTCGAGTTTGATTTGTTTTATACTTTGTGTTATGATCCCAGATCATTGTAATACTGGACAAATGTGATCCCAGAGTAAAGCCTCGCTTGATGGATCATAAATTGTTTTTTCAGCTTAATTATTGTTAGTCATTGAACATATTCACAGAAGGTTGCCAGTGTTCTTTGCAAAAGAACATATGCAGCATTTGTATGTAAGAAACTTATTAAAGCAGTTTAGAAAAAATCTTAACATCAGCAAAAAGATTCAACCATTTTTCTCCAACAATATCTTTTGTTCAATCCCAGTGAACCTATCTTCACTTCCTTACTTAATTGATTATTCCCAGTTCTGAGGGCCTGTATTTCTTTTTGATTCTTACAGCCAGGAGACAGCTACAAACTCCCAGTTTGGAGATTCTGCAAACTATATACTTCCATTTTTAAGATTTCAATACAACTTTAAAAAAAATGCTGCCCTTCTGGTAGGTTGCAACTGTTTTCCTGAATTGAGCTTAAAACTATGAATAGCTCTGTCTGTTTTTCTGTAGGTCATAAAATTACACATTGTAAGCAATTCATCACTTAATGCCACAGCTATGTTGTTGGTCACTTGACTGAAATCATTTGTTTTCTTGTAAATAATGTAATTGGTTCACTGCTCTAAATGACTTTCTGACCTTTCATTTTTTCAAAAAGTTTACTTTCACAGAACCGAAACCAAAAATCCATTGTCCTCTACTGGAAAATCCAAATTGCCAATGATAATGTAAAATAAACATTTATCACTCCTCCACCCAAAGAAAAACATGAAAAGAGGTGCCTCCTTTTAGTGGCATTTTTAATTTCTATCAGAATTTCTTCCTATAATTATTTCAATATTATATTGACAATAAGAACATTTCATTCACAATTTTAAATACACTATGTTCTGACAATACTGTCGGTCATAGCGTCTCATGAATGTGTTAACATAATAGACTCGATCGTTTTTTTTTCCCCTCTTTCCTCCCTGGATTATTCTCCAAATAATTTACAAAATTGTTTGTAATTTCAAATTTCATAAGGTCCAGCAGAAGTTTTAATGGTTACTCAGACACCAGCAACAGTGCTACCCTTTGTCTGAACCAATAAAAATATTTGAGGTTTGACCTTTTCAGCTGCTCTAGTATTTATTGTTTGTTGAAATTTAACCTGTGTAATATACTTTATGACAGCAGTTCAAATGTATATGTCCAGGTCTCCACCCAGTCATTTATTTAAAAGATGTACAAATCCCTCTTAAATTTCTATCCTGCCAATGGACCCACTTTATTATGATCAAAGCTGCTTGTAATTCTGTACAAGTCAGATTCCAATGAACGTGGGGAAAATCTTGATTCCAGTCCTGGTCTTCACGTACCACCCCACTACCCTCCACATACAAAGAATTGTAAGCTGCAATTTCCATCACCTCCAGTGGAATGCCATGATCAGACACACATTCCCCTCCCTTTTTTTGTCAGCATTCTACAGGGACTGTTCCCTCTGAGATGCTCTGATCCATTCCTCCTCCATTCCCAACACCTCTCTACACTCCCATGACACCTTCCCTTGTAATTTCAGAAGGTTTCAACACCTGTCCATTTACCACCTACCACCTCGTTATCCAAGGCCCCATACATACCTTCCAGATGGAGCAGTGACTTACCTGCAATTCATTCAATGTAGTCTACTATATTCGTTGCTGACTATATGGTCGTCTTTACATTGGGGTGAAGACACGCAGACTGGGTGATCACTTTACAGATGACCAGCACTCTGACTGTCACAATAACCCTGAGCTTCTCATTGCCTGCCACTTTAACATGTCACCATATTTCCACATCAACACATTTCTGTCGTAAACTTGCTGCAGTGTTTCTGCTATTGCTCGTGCTCATTTGCTCACTTTAAGTTTTGAGGTGGCTAACATCTTGAATTTGGTTTTTGATTTGTACTTGTGATGTTATTTATTTATTTATTATTAAATAACATCCTATTGCATTTGTCTAACCTCCTATTTAAATGTAAATAGTTTGACTGCCTGGGGACATTTTGGCACAATTCTGAGTATTCCAGTCCTGTCTAGGTAGAGCACTATAAATTATTTCGTTGCATTACTAATCATAGAGCTATACTTGAAAACTAAAAACTCTCATTAGTCAAATGACCTGTAATAGAGATGGAATGGCAGATGAAATGCCACAAGTGTGGCATGTAGGAGCTGATGGATACTAATATGATGCACAGCTACCAGATCTGCAGTGATTGTAGTTTGAGGAACTTCAACATTAGAGTTTGAGCAATAGTTTGAGCATTGGACTCTGTGATGGATCAGGGGAGAGTTCTGTTGTTGAGCAATTTGTTCCACAAGCTAAATTAAGGAGCAGACCACAGAAGTAATCTCTGGATTAACTGTCTGTCTGATCCAAAAGAAAATTGGCACAGCATCAGAGAATTGAATTCTAAGCCTAAAGTTTGGTGTGAGAGAAATGCCGATGGAACATTTTGAAAATGGGAAAACAGCTACGTAATCACAGTAGGGAAACTGTGGTAGTTATGGGTCAGAGATTGAGAGTTCCAATTGTGAAGTTAACTTTGGCGACTGATGATTTGAGAATTTCGATCAGAAAAAAAAACATCTTAGAAAATGTTGATTTTTTTTTCACTCAGTTCTAACTTCCAACCCAGACTTGAATTTTATACCACTCCAGATAATACAAGTTGAGTGATGAAGAGTGCAGAATATTAAAGTGTGCAATCTTTTAAACAAGTTTGATGGCTTTTTGCCATTTCTACTGCTTCAATGTTTCTGTTGGTATAATTGGTGAAGTTTAACTGTAGTTAGTTATGCCTTTTAATGAGATCATTTAAGATTCCCACATTATACATTGAACAATTCACTATCCGAAACTAACTACAGTTTGTGAATGACTTTTTAAACCAAGTACAAATTAAAAATGCTCTATTCTTAGCAAGTTGGACTTCATGAAGTGTTTGAGATTTTTGTACCAAGCATGTTTAACCATTGTTTGTGTTCAGCTGTGGAATGGAACATCTTCCAACTTTGGGGGCTATTGCTAATATCAAAGTATTCCTGTCAAACAAAGCACAGATGAAAAGTGGAACATCTCTGTTCTGTGCAATGATATGTTTTAAACTCTGCTTGAGGACAATGATCTAATTGCGTATTACTAGAGGCTCTCTACATATTTACTATTTTAAACTTTAATCATTTGAATATGTTGCAAACAAGAGAATTTCATAAGATGATTTTAAATTTTCTCTTTTACATTTGACCTTGAGTTAAAATTAATGCAAAGAGACGATATGTCCAGCTGCTGGTTTGGCCTGGTTATTATAGGACAGAGGCCAGTCAATGGCAGTTGAAATGTATGTACCAGTTTTAACACCTTGGTTTTTGTTTCCAGAATTTGTTTTTGTTCTGTGAGACTCGGGGCAGCTTGAGGGAAGTAACTTCTATCCTTGTGTCTCTGTCTGTCCAGTAGCTGCTGCAGTCAGCAGAAAGAAAAGGAATTTTTCTCTGTTAGCTACAAAACTGAATGCAAAAAGGGAGACCTCTCGTCAAAAAGATGGAATTCTTGACATTGAAGCACACTGGAAGAGGCCAAGGGAAAACGTTGCCAGAGTAGGCCATGTACTAGATGTATATATGGGATTTATCTCTCAGAAGATTCAGGGAATTGGCCTTGGGTCACAGGATGTTAAACTCGGTCAAACAAATAAAAGTGAATCTTTTGGAAATTGGGAGTAACTTTGGACTGGTTCCTGTAAAGATTGTAATTCTGTTGAGAATCTGGCATGTGTGAAAGTAGCAAAGAATTTCAAGTGTTAAAATGCAAATACAATATTTATTTCTGTGTATTACAGTATTTGACTACTAAGTAATGTTTAACCACCATTTATTTTAGCTTGTTTACTACTTTAAAAGTTTGTGTGAAATCTTGTCTTGTAATTCTTTGAGTCATCAGGAATTCAAATGTATCTGACAATGTTCAATCCCTCTGGGGATGGTAGCAAGTTAATTGATCATAGATAAAGAAAACATCATAGCTATCAGTTTCCAGAAATCTGAAAATATTCAGTTCTTCTTGTTTTTTTTTCTTTCCCCACTTCAGAATGTTCTCTCTGTCTGTTACACACTCTGTTCAGTAGATGAGGGGGAAGATAATTGGTCTCAGTGGTATTCTTTAACTTGTACAGAGTACTGAGCAAGGGTGGGCTGACTCATATCCTCAGAGTTAAAAAATTCTTTGTGTTAGAAAGGAATTGCAGTACTCCTGTTCTATATCTGTGTTATAATTCAGATCAAAGTCATGACTTGCTGTGAGGGAAATTACAGATACAAGCCTATCTAAAGTGATTATTGCTTTGGATGCAGTGGAGAGAATTGTAAGATTTGCAGGTGAAGATTAGTTTGAATGAACTTGCCCAACATTTTGCTGTTTTTTGACATCTCTTCCTAACCCCCACCCACTTTCTCCTCTCACTTCTCTGACCTGTAAGCTATTTAATTTTACAGCAGCAATAAATTACATTTATACAAAACCTTGAAAATAAAGCATCTTAAGATGCTTAACAGGAGCATTGTCAAACAAAAAGTTCTAATTATGAATGCATGGAGTATAAGGAACAAATTAAATGAGATGCAGGCACAAATTGAAATGAGAGATTATGATATAGTAGTCATGTTGCAGGACGGTTGGGGTTAGGATCTAAATATACAAGGTTATAGAGTGGTTAGCACTTTTGCCCCTCAGTGCCAGGGATCTGGGTTCGATTCCAGCCTCTGTGCAAACTCCACACTGACAGTTACCGTTCTGCCCTTGTCTGTGTGGGTCTTCTCCTGGTGCTCCAGTTTCCTCCTATAGTCCAAAGATGTGCACGTTAGGCAGATTGGCTATGCGAAATTGCCTAAAATGTTAAGGGATGTGTAAGCGAGATGCATTAGTTAGGGGAAACGTGCAGTAAATAGGATAGGGAAATGGGTCTGGGTGGGATCGGAGGGTCAGTGTGGACTTGTTGGGCCAAATGGCCTGTTTCCACACTATAGGGATTCTTTTGAAGACCACTAAACAGCTTCCATGAAGGATAGACAGGAAAAACCACAAAGGAGGTGGAGTAGCCTTACTGATTAGAAACAAAGTTATTTCAGTGATTACAATGGATATAATGAGGGGATGGCCTCCTTTTCAAAATGTCCTCCTTCTTCAAAGATCGCAATTTCCCTTCTCACATGGTTGACAATGCCCTCCAGTACATTTTCTCCACTTCATGCACCTCTGCCCTTGAACCCCACCCCTCCCAACACAACAAGGTCAGAACCTGTTGGTCCTCACCTTCCACCCAACCAACCGCTGTAACATCGCATCATTCTTCACCATTTCTACCACCTACAAGCAGAGTCCAACACCAGGGACATATTTCCCTCCCCATACCTATCAGCGTTCGGGAGAGACCATTTCCTCCGCGACTCCCTCGTCAGATTCACACCTCACTCCCGGCACCTTCTCCTCCCACCGCAGGAAGTGCAAAACCTGCAGTCACACCTTCCCCCTCATCTCTAAGTCCCTGAAGGATCCTTCCACATCTGACAGAAATTTACCTGTATCTCCACCAATGTTATCTACTGTATCCGTTCCACCCGATGTAGTCTCCTGTACATGGGGAGACAGAGTGCCAACTTGCAGATCGTTTCAGAGAACATTTTTGGGACAGCCCCACTACCCCGTAGCTGAACACTTAACTCCCTCTTCGCCAATGACATGCAGGTACTGGGCAGCTTCCATCGCTAAACCCTTATCAACTGACGCTTGGAGGAAGAACACCAGTTTCCTCATTTCCCCTCCCTCCACATTATCCCAGTCCCAAGCCTCCAATTTGGCACCGCCCTGTTGACCTGTCCATCGCCTTTCCCATATGTCTGCTTCACCCTCCTCTTCAACCTATCACCTTCTCCTCCACTTTCATCTACCTATTGCATTCTCAGCTACCTCCTTCCCTCATCCCCTCCCATTTATCTCTCAGCCCCCTGGCCCACAAGCCACATTCCTGATGAAATGTTGATGCTCCTATTCCTCGGATGCTGCCTGACCTGCTGTGTTTTTCCAGTACCACACTTGACTCTGACCTCCAGCATCTGCAGTCCTCACTTTCTCCACATAGAGATTTCATGATATATGGAGGTGGATTTTATGGAAGATCTTAAGATGAATAGAGGAGAAGTTCCAAAGTTTATTCTTGGCAGAGGAAAACATAGTACTCAATAGTTAAAATTTGGGATTTCAGGAAGTCAGAATTGGAAGTAGGTTCGCAAAGAATTTTGGGACTGGAGGCAATCTTATAACGATGGGAATTGAAAGGATTTGAAAACTAGCATGACAGTTTTAAAATAGAGACATTGCACCAGGCAGCAACCTATCTCATTGAGCAGAGAGATGGCAAGTGACTAGGATTTAGTGCACCTTAGGACATGTGGCCAATGTTTGGATGATTTCAAGTGTATGGATGGTACAATGCGGGAGGCTACTAAGTACCTTGTTGGAGTGGTTAGATCTCGAGATAATGAAGGCATGTGTAAGATTTTCTGCAGGAACGGAGTTGAGCCATGTTGTGAAGGTGGAAAAAGGGAACCATCGTGTTAACATGGGTATGTGTTCAGAAGTTCATATTAGGATAAAATGTGACACCAATATTGCAAACACTTTCATTCAACCTGTTAGAATTGCCAGGGAAAAGGAATGGAATTGACATTTAGGAAACAGTTACTGGTAAGAACTGAAGGCAGAGGCTTTCTCGGATTTAGTCTGAAGAAATTTTCTGCTCACATGCTGGATAAAAGTCTGACAGTTTAGAGACTGGAGATGAAGTAGAACTGAGTGTCATCATAATGTATATTCAGAGGGAACATGGCCAAGAAAAACCATAAGGCCAAGTCGAGCATATCAGTGGTAACAGAAGTCTGAAGATAAACTATTGCAGGTAAATCACTTGCTGTGATTTGGTTAATAAGATCGGAGCCAAGTATGGGCTGTTATATTCAGCTGGATGACAGAGGCACCCTGTTAGACATGTGAAAGGCTGCTGAGGATGAGAAGGATAATTAGTTGCAATAATCAGGAATGTCATTTACGACTTTGATACTTGTTCTTTCAGTGTTGTGGCCAGATTAGGAACTTGATTTAGAAGGGTTCAGACATGAAATTGCATGGACTTGGGAGGTGAAACTGCATTCAAAGACTGAGAAATGGAAGCTTGAAATGGTGTAGCAGTTTTCAAGGACAGAAGATTCAACGATTTCTGTTTTTAATGCAAGGGGTGGGATTGAAGAATTGAAATTGAAGAATCAAAGAACCGTTTATAATCTCACCCAACATAGGGACCAGGAAAGAGAATTGGGTGATCAAAAGTTTGCTATGAATAAAGTTGAGGGAGCAAGTGACAATTATCGTGGATAACATGGATTTCACGAAAGCAATAGGGGAGATGAAACAGAATTTCATCTCTTTGGGTTTTGAACAGTGGAAACCATTGAAGAAGGTCTGACCAGTTTGGCCAGTGAATTAATGATCAAGATTGAATGGACCTCTGAGGCAATGTAAATTTTAAGGAGGGCTTCCGTTTTATTGCTTTTGTTATGATTGGTTTTTACTTAGGTACTTTTTACATTTAAATTTATTTTTACATTTTATATTCAAGCTATTTCATACCCATCTCCTGCTTCTAAAGGAAATTCTTTTCATCTGAAGAATTATCAGCTAATTCTTGGTTTTCTGCATTGTGATCTTTGGGATGTCCTTTGTTCAATATTAAACTGACTATTGCTTCAACGTCTGCCTTATTTGAACTGTTCTGTGTCATTGCATCTGAACACTTTCATAATAGTGGTATATAATACTTTGAAAAAAATCAAAATTCAAATTCCTTAAAACAAGTAAAAGCTTTATTTCATTCTTTAGTCTCATCATAGTAGCAGGGTGTGTGGATAAAGAAACTGATTATGAACAGTGTTGGATTTTCCATATCTTTAAAAGCAGGTGATGGACAATTGGTATTATCGCTAGAAGAATAATCCAGAGATCCAGGTGATGTTCTGGGGATCTCAGTTCAAATCCCATCATGGCAGATGGTGGAATTTGAATTGAATAATAATCTGGAAATAAGAGTCTAATGATGACCATGAATCTGTGGAATTCGCTACTCTAAAGTGTGGTGGATGCTGGGACAGTGAGTAAATTTAATAGGGAGTTAGATAGATTTTTAAAATTGGTAATGGGTTGAAGGATTACGGGGCGAAGACCGGAAAATAGGGGTGAGGGCATATCAGCCATGATTGAATGGCAGAGCAGACTCGATGGGCCAAATGACGACAGAATTCTGCTCCTATATCTTATGAACTGATGTTGTTGATTATCAGCAAAAAAAAAACACCTGGTTTATTAATGTCCTTTAGGGAAGGAAGCTGCCGTTCATACCTGGTCTGACTTACAGGTCGCTCCAGACCACACAGCAATATGGTTGACTCGTAACTGTCCTGTAGGCAATTGGGAATGGGCAATAAATGCTGGCCCAGCCTGTGACCACCCCCCTTCCCAATCCCAACCTTTCTGTGAATTAATTTAAATTGAGTACAAAATTTACAATGAAAATATTAAACTTTTATGTTCACAAACCTATCATGTTTCAGATTTTGGTCACCATACAAAAAACAAGGAATGAATTGAGCTTCAAAAATACTCATTTGTAATCACCTGCTTAAAAACAATTTTAAAAAGATGACCACTCTTGAAGGGAAATAGTTCATTTTCACTTCTCACCAGCCCTAGTAACAATTGTTTCGCTCTTGAACACCACCCACAACCACTAATGCGATGCATTTGCTATCTTTGCTTGTTGCCAATCCTCTATGACACATCCATATCTTTTTTTCAGGGTTAGTGGTGAATCATATCGCCTGGTTTTCCTATCAGATTGTTTGTTTCAACTGTCTTCTCATGAATTATCTTAACTGCAATGAAGTTAATTTTTAAATGTCACATTGGTGTCCATATTTGATAAAGTACATTTGAATCATTTCAAAGAATATTGCTTTGATCTGCATGATGTTCTATGAATTCTGTGATATGATAAAACATTTCTAACATTCTTTCTGTAACATTCGTACTGAGTCAATTTTGAATTTTTAACCATTGAAGTCGCTCCAGTTATGAGAAAGTATTCCTTCACCTAAATTAATTTACATTCCTTGCTTTATAAGAAAAGTCTGGCACTAAATATTACTTTAATAAAAAGAGAAATCAAAAGCTAAGTAATACAACATTATGGAATGTCTGATTTAAACCCTTTCCTTCCAGATAGAGGGCAATATCTAAAATCCAAGTAGTACTAAGAGAATAGCAGGACATGGAGTCAATAGATGTGAAGCTGGAAAAGCACAGCAAGTCAGATAACATCTGAGGAGCAGGAAAGTCAACGTTTCAGGTCCTAACCCTTCATCAGGACTGGAGAGGGGCAGGGCGACCCAAAATATATAGAGGGAGGGGATGGGGCTGGGGAAAGTTGGGTGGATGCAGGTAGGAGGTTGTTGTGAATTAAAATTCAAATCCCTACTATGTGGAAACAGGTCCTTTGGCCCAACAAGTCCACACTGACCCTCCGAAGAGTATCCACTCAGACCCATTCCTTTACATTTATCCCCGACTCATGCACCTGACCTATACATCCCTGAACACACTATATGGGCAATTTAGTAGGGCCAATTCACCTAATCTGCAAATCTTTCAACTGTGGGAGGAAACTGGAGCACCCAGAGGAAACACACGCAAACACTGAGAGAATCTGCAAACTCCACACAGACAGTCGCCCGAGGCAGGAATCGAAACAGGGTCCCTGGTGCTGTGAGGCATGCTGCCCTGGTGGGAAGGGTGGAGGGGGTAGGTGAGTAGCAAGGTGGACAGGTCAGGGAGGTGAGGAAGAGAGGTGGTGCTAGATGTGGGTAAGGCTGGGGAAGGAGGGATTTTGAAACTGGTAAAGTTGATGTTAAGGCCATTGGGCATTGAGCTTCCCAGGTGAAAAATAAGGTGATGTTCCTCCAGTTTCCATTTGGCCTCACTGACAGTGGAGGTGGCCAAGGATGGAGATGTTACCAGGGGAGTGGAAGGGGAATTAAAATGGATGGCAACTGAAAGATCGGGTTGGTTGATGTATGCAGATCTGACAGAGATTCACCTGCACTTCATCCAATCTCATCTATTGCATTGTTGCTCCTGACGTGGTCACCTTTATATCGGGGAGACTAAATGCAGATTTGGGGACTGGTTTGCAGAGCATCTGCACTCTGCACCCATCAACCAACCCAACCTTCCAGTTGCCACCCATTTTGTCACAGGCCAAATGGAAACTGGAGGAACCACACCTTTATGTTCCACCTGGGAAGCTTACAGCCCAATGGCTTCAAAATTGACTTCACCAGCTTTAAGATAGCCCCAACCCTCTTCCTCGCCTCCCTGATCTAACCTAACCTGTCCATCATCTTATTGACCTGTCCCCTCCACCCTTCCGCTGACTATTCACAACACTCCCCTTCCTGCATCCACCCATCACCATCTCACCTACCTTTCCCTCAGTCCCACCCTGATTCCTTCATATATGTATGGGTTCCCTCCCCCCTCCCCAGTCCTGACGAAGGGTTTCGGCCCGGAAGATTGACTTTCCTGCTCCTTGGATGCTGTCTGACCTGCTGTGCTTTTCCAGCCTCACATCTATTGACTCTGGCATCTGCAGTCCTCAGTGTCTCCAACAGAACATAGACATCTTGACAAGAGACATTATGAGCAATGCAACTTGCTGGAATATGAGAATGTTTGCCTCTGTCCTCTTGAGTACAGCATGAATTCCCCATTGAACAGCAGTTTTACCTTTAGGAACACTTTGCAGAATTTCAACAACAGCTGAACTATGGATATGAAGGCACATGATCTAATATCTGGCCTCACAGTAATAGCTTAAAGTGTCAAAAATATGAGTTTACCTTACTAGCTACGTAGAGTCATAGAGATGTACAGCACGGAAACAGACCCTTCGGTCCTACTAGTCTATGCCGACTAGATATCTTAACCTAATCTAGTTCCATTTGGCAGAACTTGGCCCATATCCCTTTAAACCCTTCATATTCATCGACTCATCCAGATACCTTTTTGAATGTTGTAACTATACCAGCCTCCACCACTTCCTCTAGCAGCTCATTCCATACACGTACCACCCTCTGCGTAAAAAGAAAGTTGCCCCTTAGGTCTCTTTGATATCTTTCCTCTCTCACCCTAAACTTAATGCCCTCTAGTTCTGGACTCCCCACCCCAGGGAAAAGACCTTGACTATGTATCCTATCCATGCCCCTCATGATTTTATAAACCCATATAATATCACCCATCGGCCTCGGACGCTCTAGGGAAAACAGCCCCAGCCTAGTTAGCCTCTCCCTATAGCTCAAACCCGCCAACCCTGGCAACATCCTTGAAATTCCTTTCTGAACCCTTTCAAGTTTCACACATCCTTCTGATAGGCATTTTTGTTTTTGCATGGAAAGGAAACAATGACTAATCAGCACCTTTGTCAAGCACACAATGTTTCAAGTGTTTATCAACACTTGAAACATTGGGCTATACCTGTACTGGCAGTTTGAAAGCCAGCTGTGCCTCATCTCTCATCTCAGCATTTTATTGATAAGATTGTTACGTTCCTTGCCATTCCCTTTCTAATGAGGAGAAAGTGAGATCTGCAGATGCTGGAGATCAGAGCTGAAAATGTGTTGCTGGAAAAGCGCAGCAGGTCAGGCAGCATCCAGGGAACAGGAGAATCGACATTTCGGGCATAAGCCCTTCTTCAGGAATGAGGAAAGTTTGTCCTGCAGGCTAAGATAAAAGGTAGGGAGGAGGGACTTGGGGGAGGGGCGTCGGAAATGTGATGGGGAAATACATTCCCTTTCTAATGACCTGTCACACATCTTGAAAGAATGGCTGCCTTTTGGACTAAAAGCTCTTGCTTTTTCTCTGTTTGAGAGCATGTGATTTCAAGTGAGACATAATAGCATTTCTATGACAATGCATTACAATTTATTTTAAAAAAACTGTTAGAATGCTTTTGAAATGCATGAACCCAATACTCTTTCAAGTCTGTCCCTTCAAGGGCTATCCATTGCATTATTAGGATGAGTTGTAATGAACATTTTTGTGTCCCTTCTGAGAGTTGAATTCTGTGATTAATTCTGATGTTCCCCTTTGTAAAGATCACTTATTTTTGGGATTGTGTGGATGAGAAAAGGGATGGAGATGCTGCATTTAAACAGGGAAACTGGAAGATATTGCAGTATTGAACCTAGTTACTGGAACATATTGCGATTTATATCTACAATGTTGCCTTATCAAAACAGAAGGGAGAGAATGCTGAACTCGTTGGCTTTATGCACGTATTCAGGACAATTTTGACTAGAGTTAGTCCTTGGTTTTCTTTTAAAGTTGGCCATTCTTGTGGGATTAGAAGGCTCAGAATGGTAAACCATTTGATTGGTTCTTGGAAAAGTAATTACATCCCTGTATTTGGAGAAACACCTAGTTTGCAAGGAGAAAGCACCTCAATCTCTTGCTACTCTCTTAAGTGGAAAAGTTACAAAAAATCTCAGAGCTATTCTCATTCACCATTTTGCCATAAAATGCTCTCTGTAAATTGCCCATTGAAAGGATAAAGAGAACACATACTTTAAGATACTGAAAGGAGCAGATTCTTAACCAATGAATGAAAGACAACATTGTTATGTAAACAACCTCATCTCATAACAAAGAATCCTAAGGACGTGAAAGAAAAAACATATTGATGCCTGTGATCAGAACTGCCGCTTTTTGGTTTTCTACTCCGTACAATACCTATATCATGATGTTGAGGTGCCGGTGTTTGACTGGGGTGGACAAAATTAAAAATCAGACAACACCAGGTTAGAGTCCAACAGGTGTATTTGGAAGCACTAGCTTTTGAAGCGCTGCGTCTTCATCAGGTGGTTGTGGAGCAGAATCATAAGACACAGAATTTATAGCAGCGGGATTGCAGTGTCGTGGAATGTAGTATTAAACAGGTTTAGCTTAAGTCTTTCACCTTTTTAGAATGATCCTGTTAGTTTCAGTTCCTTCATATGTAAATTCCAGAACTTTTTTTAAAGTTACATTCTCAAGATAGCTTTAACAATAGATGCCATCTCGGCTCACCTAATGCATCGAAGGTGTGAAGTTAAGGTCTGACTGTGTCCCAATGTTCAAACTGGTTTTATTTCTAGAGTGGAATTTACAGTCCTACAGAGATTTATACAGTTTTTGAGCAAAATAAAATGTAATTCTGCAAGTACAAATTCACCCCACAAACTTTTATGTATGTGTGCGTGCAGGGGAGACAGAGTGTGAGCATGTGGGTGTGCGTATGTGAAGATGTGGGCACCTGGGACGTAGGATAAAATGGCTGAAGGAGCTGCACAAAATGGCTTCTGCATTGTTAAATTTCACTGAACCAGACAAAAACAAGAAACCACAGACTGATGAAGATCTGAACCCCCAGGGGGTGTCTCGGTTCCCTGATCGGTCAATAAACATACCTGTAAACAACTCTTTGTCAATCACACAGGCAATTGTTTATTCTTTGGTACGGCTGGGTTGGTAGACTCTGATCAGCCTGGAAGTATGAGTACTCCTAGACCATCAAAAGAATCTGATGACTTAGAGTTTGCATAGGGTTTATATACATTGTTCATAGTCAGACATGGAGCATGATTGTGTGATTGATAAAGAGTCATTTACAGGTGTGTTTATTGACCAATTGCAGCACCGAGAGGACCCTCCCTGCTGGGTTCAGGTCTTCATGTGGGGGGGTGGGATGTGTGTGAAAGAGTGTAATTGGGTATACGTCTGAGTGGGTGTGTGTGTGTGCGTGCGTGTGTGTGTGAGAGAGAGAGAGACAGACAGACTCTGCTTGGCCAGCTTGCATTGTTGTCTGTTCTGAAGTCCGCCTTGAAGGATGGTCCCTTGTGAGTTCCAACATGCCACAGTGAGAAAGTGTAATGATCTCCTCAGGAGACCGGTTACCCTTTGTTGTCCAGTACTTTCTGGGAGCTGAAAAACTACGTCATGTTCTTCGCAGCCAACAACACGTTATTGATGAGGATGAGCATCTCGCCAAGATCTTCCCCACGCCTCCAAATCTTGTCTTTAAACAACCACCAAACCTCAGACAGATCATTGTTCGCAGCAGACTTCCCGGCCTTCAGGACATCACCCTACAACCCAGTCACGGCAGACGCTGCAAGACATGTCGGTGTCAACTTGGATACCACCCTTACACGTGGGGACACCTCCCACCATGTATGCGGCAGGTACTCGTGTGACTTGGCCAATGTTGTCTATCTCATATGCTGCAGGCGGGGATGCCCTGAGGCATGGTACATTGGGGAAACCAAGCAGAGGCTACAGTAGCGAATGAATGGACACTGCACAACAATAACAAGCCAGGAGTGTTCCCTTCCAGTTAGAGAATACTTCAGCGGTCCGGGACACACTGTCTCGGACCTTCGGGTGACCATCGTCCAAGATAGACTTCAAGATAGGCAACAACGCAGAGTGGCTGAGCAGAGGCTGATAGCCAAGTTCAGTACCTGTGGGGATGGCCTCAACTGCTACAGGTGACCCCACTGCACTATACACACTCACACACGCAAGCGTGCACACAAGTTCTCTTACAGACCCACACACTTACACAGACCCTCTCTCATACACTCACACTTGGACCCCCCCCCATATTCACACCGACACACGCACCCTCTCACAGACTTATACCCCATTACAGGCACACACACATGTGCACGCACTCTCACAGACACTTGCAGTCACTCGGTCTCCTCTGCACGCACACGTACCTAAGTTTGTGGGGTGAATTTATACTTGCGGAATTACATTTTAATTTGCTCAAAACTGCATAAATCCATGTCCGATTCTGTAAATCCCACTTTAGAAATAGAATCAGACTGACCTAACATTGGGACACAGTCAGACCTTAACTTCATACCTTCGATGCATTATGTGAGCTGAGATGGCATCTATTGTTAAAGCTATCTTGAGAATGTAACTTTAAAAATGTTCTGGGATTTACATATGAAGGAATCAAAACTAACATCATTCTAAAAGGTGAAAGACTTAAACTCACCTTGTTTAATATTGCATTCCATGACACTGCAATTCTGTTGCTTTCAATTCTGTGTTATGATTCTGCTCCACAACCACCTGATGAAGAAGCAGTGCTTCAAAAACTAGTGCTTCCAAATAAATCTGTTGGACTATAACCTGGTGTTGTCTGATTTTTAACTATATCATGTACCTTTGCATGTGTTTGTGTCTGTATGGGATTTTTATAAAAGGGATACAGTTTAAGTCATAGACTTTAAAGTTAGCAAATCAGGTTTCTTTCTTGCCATTGATTTAAAACAGTTTGATTAGAATAAATACCTCTTATCTTCTTGACAAACAAATGTTTGCATATTTTCTTAGCCTGAATTAGACAGGTAGAATTGGGCAATTTGGAGGTTTACTTAGTTTCACATCACTGCAGACTCTAGTAATAGTGAGACTTGATTCCAGCGTATTACCTCAGTGAGTGGTGATGCCTTCTACAGGTCTGCATTAGCATATTTCTGGTAGTTCTTGCATAACTTTCATAACTTAGATGATTGAAGTCATTAGTTGGGGCTAAAGAATGGGAGGTTTTAATTAGCTAACTGATCCATTGGCTTGAAGACCATATTTTGCAATGAGTATATGACGCAGAAGTAAGACAATTTCAATAGGTGTTGAGAAAGGATAAATTCTAATTACGTGTGTGTAATTTTAAAGTTGCTTCTTGGTGCATATGATCTTAATCACAGTCTGCAGTTTATGGAAACTACTGATAATAAAATCTTGGCTTATGAAATACTATAAAATGTGACACTGATTTGTTTCTTACTTTTCAATTTGTTTATTTGCAGGTGAACCGGGGAAAATTAAGCAAACAAAAATGCCACTGTTCAAATCACACAAAAGTCCAGCAGACATTGTGAAGAATCTCAAAGAGAATATGGCAATGCTGGAGAAGCAGGATATTTCCGACAAAAAGGCTGAAAAGGTATGCAATGTTGCTTGAAAAGGTGTTGTCCTGTGGGAGTAATGTTGTTCTATGCATGAGTGAAAAAACAAGAGTTGTGTACTTGAAAGCTGACAAAAGAAATTTTCCAGTATCCTTGTCATGTCATTATCAAAGTACCAATATTCTAGAATTGAATAATTAGGCATGTTTTTATGTCGGGTTTTAAAATATTTTGTTCAGGTTTCATGGAAGAAAAGAACTTGCACTATATAGTGCTTTTCCAGCGAGTTGCTTTAAATATGAGCAAATAAGGCAACCATATATCAAGTTAATAAATGACTGGCTATTAAGTTTTTTTGGTCATCACTAACGTCTGATATGTCAAAAATAGCTGAATATTTAAACAAGTCTACATTGTAATTCTGCACTTTGCAGACCTGCCGTCCTCACTTTCTCCTAGACTGTAATCCAAACCAGTCAAGTCTGTTGTCTCTGTATTCAATCTTGAAAATTGCAGGTATTGGTCATAGCTGCCTTAGTCCCAGAGGACCATTACACTATGCTCTCATTAGAGAGAGTTGGTGATTAGTTAGACCTGAGGGTGAGAGGCAAGGTTGACAAGGTAGGAGTTTCATGGTGATCTTAACCCTCATTTTGCAACACAAGCCAGTAATTCAGTCAACTGAACTAATCAACTCGCATTGCCACTATTGTGACTCTGAGAGGAGTGCAATGGAAATTGAGTCCCAGTATTCCATGAACTGTACCACGATATACATGTCTTAATTAATCCTCGAAGTGGCACATTATTTAACTTTATTGCTATTACCTAGACCAAAACAACTTTCACCAGGTTTCTATAATCAACACAAAAATAACTTTTGTTAAGAACAAACTTAATCTTTAAACAAATTCTTTAAACAAGTGCCAAAATCAGTTAATACCTAAGCTACTGTGTCCTCCTTAATTCTTACACATTCATACACTGCATAAGACACGGCTTTGCAGATATATTGTTGGTGATAAAATAAGGGTAGAATGAGTTGATCTCTCAGTTCCTCTGATTTCTTGTTGAGGAAATCAACTTGTCCTCTGTGATGAAAGACCCACTACTCGGGTGGAAGGTCAGTTAGATCTTTGGATCGTGTCAACAGTTCTGCATTTGTTTAGAGTTTGAGATTGGGATTACTGATGTATGAAATTTTCTGTCTTGCTATTCTTGTAAAATTGTGTATCTGAACATGATTGTTTTGGCTCATGAAGGTCAAAAGGACCTAAAATTACATGTCACTTTTCAGCTATACTGCTAACCACGTATTGTCCTCTTTTATTCAGATAATTGAAACTAATTTCACATTTTACTTTTAGCATTTGAAGTGATATCTATGGATGCATTTTTTTTGAAGATCTAATCAATTTTTATTACATGAAATTTGGGGAATTTATTTTTGTTCCTTACTGATAATTCAGTGATTGACTTCTGAAATTCCATCCTTGTTCAACAAAAACTGAAAATCAGTTGCTTTGGTCCTTTATACAGGCCGAGATATTAATAATATTAACAGACTGTGTGAAGATAAAAATTCAGTTCTTCGAACTGATTGTGCATTGAGTTCCTATTCTTGTCAGACCCGGTTCCCAGCAGCAGGTTCAAGAACTATATTTGAATGCATTGTGTACATCCCTTTCTCAACCTGCCTTTTGCTTGAGAAATTTTCTCAGGGGGAATTTAAAATGGTGATGAAAGTTACTTTGAAACGGTGGGGCCAGGGAGTCATCTATTCTTGTGTACTGTTGGTTCTGATACTTCCATTCTCATGTTATAAGAAAATTGTGAAATAGTTGTGCCTTTTAAACTAATGGGACCGGAATCCCGTTACATCCAATACATGGAAGGAAAGTTCGCGTTCTACAAAGAATGGTCCAAAGTCTTCAATTGCGTTGAAACAACATGTGTTATAGCAGAATTGACAGGTATCTAAGGAACAGCTCCTACATTTCCCAGACTTTTAGGCTAGTATATTTCTATCTATTTTAAATTCAAAATCTTTCGGTTAGTTTTCCTTCAATCAGCTGTTGCTGGCATTTTAAATATTGATTCACTGGCTTGTTTTTAGGTGGGACAACAACTTTTTCTAGATCATTTTAAGTACTGAGACTAATGTCCTGTCAAAGGGGTAAATGAACCTAAACATGAATGGGTGCAGTTAACTGAGTAGTTCCTTTGTAGATCTGTTAACGTGAATTATTAACTTAATTAGTAGAATTAGATGGCTTTTGTTAATGACTTCTGTAATTATATGGAATAAAAATAAAGATATTTTGCAGTCTTTCAATGTGCAAAATTTTCCATGAAGAGAATTAATTGTATATGAAGTTTCTCTTAAAACGTAGTCCTCAAGTTCTGAAACTAGCAAAGCACTTGTGGATGCAGAAAATCTGAAATAAAAACTTAAGTGCAGGAGACAATCATCATCCATGGAGAGAGAAACAGAGTTAATGTTTCAGGTTGATTCCATCCACACCCCCCCCCCCCCCCCCCCCCCCCAACCCAAACCACCACCACACAGCTGAAAGACTGTAGTAAAGGTGGCAGAAAGACGTCATAATACATGGAAGGAACAGGCTGGGTATCAAAATGATTTATTAGCTGCAGTATGTTCCGAGTATATTTAACCATATAAACAGCAACAAAAGGATTTGTTTGAATAACAGAATATGACAACTGAAAAACAACAGGTTGCAGTAAAATCATTGTATTCACAAATTCAGTTTGAAATGTTTCGTCATTTGTAATTTTAAAAACTGTTTTCCAGAGAATAAATCCTAAACCTCTACACTACTGAATTGTGCACGACTGGTAATTTTAATGGGAACCTGTGTATGTAATCACAAAGGTTTTGCCACCAAATTTGTCTTCTGTCAAGTAGAAATTGACTTGGACTAAGTCAGTGAAATAACAATATTTAGCTTCCTGTTAGGTGACTAAATGTGAAGGAAACCCTAAGTTGTGGCATCACGTGATAAATCTGAAGATTTGCATTTGTACATTGTGTGGATTTGGGTATTCTGTCTGATTGATACAACTGGGTGGCTTGTGAGACCATTGCAGACAGCAAAGTGGCTGATTTTTAACTGTTGAGGGCCTGGATTCAATCATAGGCTAGATGTTTAAGAATGAGAGTTGATGCCTGCAGAGTGGCAACATAGCCTCCTGTCTGCTGTGCAATGTTATATGTTGCCTCTGCAACTAATGCTGCTTGTTAGAGTCATACAGTCAGAGATGTACAGCATGGAAACAGACCCTTCGGTCCAACTCATCCATGCCGACCAGTAATCCTCACCTAATTTAGTCCCATTTTTCAGCACGTGGCCCATATCCCTCTAAACCCTACTTATTCAAATACCCATCCAGATGCCTTTTAAATGCTGTAATTGTACCAGCCTCCACTGTTTCCTCTGGCAGCTCGTGTTACACGCACCATCCTTTGCATAAAAAAGTTGCCCCTTAGGCCCTTTTTATATCTTTCCCTTCTCACCCTCAACCTATGCCCTCTAGTTCTGGACTCCCCCATCCCAGGGAAAAGACTTTGTCTATTTATCCTATCCATACCTCTCATAAATTTATAAACCTCTATAAGGTCACCCCTCAGCCTCCGATGCTCCAGGGAAAACAGCTCCAGCCTATTCAGCCTCTTCCTATAGCTCAAATCCTCCAACCCTGGCAGCATCCTTGTAAATCATTTCTGAACCCTTTCAAGTTTCATAACATCCGGTAGGAAGGAGACCAGGACTGCATGCAATATTCCAATAGTGACCTAACCAGTGTCCTGTACTTTGTGGTAGTTAAATGTGGTTAGTGTCAATGGCTGTGTTGGGACAGATGGGGATGGAATCGATGGAAGCATTGATGGATCATAAGTGCTGGAAGATGACGTATGAGTCACCAATGCCAAAAGGTTGAAGAGAAGTAACTTAGCTTTCGTGATGCTATTAACAGCTTGGAATACTTGTGCCTCTCTGAGAAGAAACCATGTCGCTTCATCTCTGCTTTAAATCGTTCCCCCCCCCAAAAAAAAAACATTATGTAGACTCCTCCACATCTACTATTTAAAGACCCATCATAATCTCAAATTTTGTAGAAGTCACAGGTTGACTGCTTTTGGAGGAAGGGTAATTACAGTTTCTTTCAAAGGAGTAAAGCTAAGATTGGGAAGTAGAATATTTAGCAAAACAATGGCTTTTTAAGAAGACAGTTACAGGGGTGTTTGGCGGAGTCAATCCTTCCCTCAATCTGATGCCTTTTTGGACACAAAATAGTGAATCAGTATGTGGATGTATCTCCTAGAGAAGGTGCAAAACATGATCTATTCTTGATAGATAAGGGAGGGCAGGTGACTGGGATACCACTTGGGGATAGTGACCATAATTTTATTAGTCTTAAAACAGTGATGATAAAGGATAGGCCAGATCTAAAAGTTGAAGTTCTAAATTGGAGGAAGGCCAATTTTGACAGTATTAGGCAAAACTTTCAAAAGTTGGCTGGTGGCGATGTTCACAGTTGAAGGGACGGCTGGTAAATGGGAAACCTTCAAATATGAGATAATGAGAGTCCAGAGAGAGTATGTTCCTATTAGGGTGAAAGACAAGGATGGTAGGTATAGGGAATGCTGGATGATAAGAGAAATTGAGGTTTTGATTAAGAAAAAGAAGGAACCATATGTCAGGTATAGACAGCAGAGGTCGAGTGAATCCTTCAAGGAGAATAAAGACAGGGGTGGATGTAAGAGGAAAATCAGGAGGCAAAAAGGGGATATGAGATATCTTTGGCAAATAGGGTTAAGGAGAATCCAAAGGGATTTTACAAATATATTAAGGACAAAAGCATAATTTTGGAGAGAATAGGACCCCTCAAATATAAGCAAGGCAGCCTATATCCCTCTGGAACTGCAGAGAATGGGGGAGATACTAAAAAAGTATTTTGCACCAGTGTTTATTGTGGAGAAGGACATGGAAAATACAGAATGTGGGGAAATAGATAATGACATCTTGAAAAAAAATTCCATATTATAGAGGAAGAGGTGCTGGATGTTATAAAATGCATAAAGGTGGATAAATTCCCAACCTAGAGATGTACAGCACAGAAGCAGACCCTTCACTCCAACTCGTCCATGCTGACAAGATATCCTAGCCTTCTCTATTCCCATTTGCCAACGCTTGGCCAATATCCCTCGAAACCCTTCCTATTCATATTCTCATCCAGATGCCTTTTTAAATGCTGTACTTTTCCCTGAGTATTGGAGGCTGAGGGGTGACCTTGAGGTTTGAAAATCATGAGGGTCATGGATAGGATAAATAGACAAGGTCTTTTCCCTGGACTCCTTTGTGGGGGATTCTAGAACTAGAGGGCAAAGGTTTAGGATGAGAGGGGAAAGATTTTTTAAAGGGACCTAATGGGCAACTTTTTCATGCAGAGGGTGATGCATGTGTAGAATGAGCTGACAGAGGAAGTGATGGAGGTGGGTACAATTGTAATATTTAAAAGACATCTGGATGAGTATATGAATAGTAATGGTTTAGAGGGATATGGGCCAAGTGCTAGCAAATGGGATTAGATTAGGTTAGGATATCTGGTCAGCATGGATCTCTGACTCTATGTCTATAATTAATTAGCTCCTCACACTTGGCATCAAAAGAGGGAAAGACAGGAGGAGGACATCAAAGAATGTCATCTGTAACAAAGAAGTTTCATGCGATATATGTCTGATCCTGGAGTCTTCTATAACTTGCCAGTAGAGTGACAGAAATGACAATACTTGAAGTTAGATTTGCCAGGGAATAAATGACATAATATTCAGAAGATCAGGCAGCATCAGTGAAGAAAGAATGGTGTTTCTCTGCAAATGCTAGCTTAATCTTCCCACCATTTTCAGTTCTTTTTACTTTAACTTTTCAGCATCTACTATATTTTGCCAGTGAATTGTGAAACTTGTGTACCCCAACTTCTATGACTATATGGTGTGCATCACAAAGATTAGTGACAGGGATCAGAGGATGCAAGAACGCCATTGAGCAATGATGACTGAAGCAGCGCAGATCTTTAGTGGAACAATGGATTCAACAATTTTGTGTTGGGCTAAGTGACAAGGAGTTGGGCATGAGTGGTTGTGATTGTGAGAAAGTTGTGTTTATGTAAATTTCTTCCTCTCCACTCCAACCCCAATCCCTTCTATAGTAAAAGTTGTGAATACAGAGATTAGAGATGAGCCAGAAATTATGAAAAGGAAAGATTGAAAACAATTGAAAGTGGTCTTGTCATTGACATTTTTAGCTTAATCTGGCTGGGACTAGGGGACATTGGGTCAGGGTGGTAAAATCAAAGAGAAATGATAGGGTTGGGATAAAAGGGAGTAGGAATTTAAGGGTGAAGTTTGCAGATTAGTCATTCTATTTACAGGCGAGAAGATGAAAATGGAAAAGAGATTTCAACAAAAAAATTGCCAAGAGGCTTTGGGAGGGTGACATGGCATTAAGCCAAGGTAGTGGTTTGGGCATGGAAAGTTTATTTGGGTGGGGTAAACTCTATAAAGAGAGAGAATGAAATATTGCAGATGCTGTCAAAAGGGAGTGTGAGAGTTTGTGTATGCTGAAAAATGCGCTTTTTTGTGTCAACTACCTACAGATTTTGCTGCAGTTTAGAGTTATATTTCTGGTTTTTGGATTGACACAGGATCATGGACCTGTGATTGAATCAACGCATGATTTTTATAATCAAATTACTTGATTGTAAGCAAAGTTTTCTTGTTTTCACGTTCCTTCTGTAATATTGCAACAAGACAAAACTTGAGAGCTTGGTCAGCTTTATATAATTAACCTAAAGTAACTTCTGTTTTGGGTGTGTCTTAGCTCTTCTTTGTCCTTTTGCATATTCTTGTTTAAAATAGCATGTATATGTGCAATCACACATCCATTTACATTTGTCTGATAGGACATTGATAACTAGCATTTACTCTGCACCATGGGAAACTGACCACTATTTAGTTCAAAATGCTAATAGTACTGTTAAACAATTTTTAAGGAAGTAACACCTGAACATTTTTTTTAATTGTAAAAATTACAGGTAGTTTCTCTTTCGTTTGGAATCATTTGGCCTCAGATATTAAAGCTGGTTGCTGTCACTTAAAATAACTTATGTTAGTTGTTAAAGACTTAGAAATAAAGCTTCAAGAGTCTTGTGTGATCATCTTTAAGGCTAGAATTTAGGAACAAACAATTGTGAAGGATGCACAGAAGAAAGCACTAGTATCCCCCACGATTGAGATGTCATTTTAAACTGGCGAGATTATTGGCCAAGAAAGCCTGCTTGAGTATAATGCTACCCTGTGTTGAATTAGCATTGCATTGTAAATCAATGGATGAATAATATTTAAAATTAAATAAAACATTTGAAGGCTATTTTAAAAATATACTTTAAGGTCTTGTTTCTGCAGACTGTAGGTTTATTTCCTGAATTTAGGCCCACTCCCCACTAATTGATTCCCATATGATATACAAGGACTGATAACTCAAATAAATCAGTTTTGAAAACTGAGTGCTGTCATAAGAAAGTTAGGAATAGGTTAATGTCAGTCGATCTGTCTTGAGTTTGGTTCAGAGATATAAACTACAACTCCAGTGCCTTATGGAGAGGATCATCCCAAAGTATTTCACTACAAAAAATCACGGTCATATGTATTACCGTGGGTAGCCAAACATTTTGTCAATGATGTGAGTTGTATGAAAGGTTATATTGGAGGTGAAGAAACAGATCTCCAATGGAGGCACCGAAACAGCAAAAGGCATAGTTGTTTCACATGGTTTGAAAAACTGAGCATTCAAAGAGAGATTCAGTGGAATTGAGTTACGTACTAAAAATTGGATGTGGCAACAGCTTTCAATCGCTGGAGCATTGGGACCTGTTCTGGAGGACATGTGTGGCATGTTTCCATCATAGCAAAAGGAATTTAAATTGAAGGAATAAAAAATAGCTCAAATTAAAATCTAGAATCCATAATGGTGACTATGAAAATATTGTCTTAAAAACTCATGTGCTTCACTAATGTTCTTCAGAGAAGGAAATTGGACATCCTTATCTGATTTGGCCTAAATGTGATTGCAGACTCACAGCAGAGTGGTTGACTCTTAAATGAACTCTGAGTGGATTATCAAGGCATTTAGTTCTAGAGCACTTGGGACAGGGCAACAAATCTGGCCTTGCTAGCGATGTCAGCATCCCATGGAAGAATACATTTTTAAAAATGTGTTTGAGGAATGTGGATGCCACTGGCCCAGACAACATTTGGTGATCATTCCCAATTGTCCTTGAAGATGGTGGTGAACCACTGTAGCCCATGAGCTGTTATGAAGGGAGTTCCAAGTTTTTTACTTGGGCCAATTACAGGCAATTACTGTCTAAAGTTTGCTTAATGTGTGATATGGAGGGGGAATTTGCTGATGATGGTGTTTCCATTCATCAGCTATCCTTGTCTTTTTAGGTGATGGAAGTTGCAGGTTTGAAAAGTGTTGTTCAGGTAGCCTTGGTAAGTTGCAGGAATGCATCTTGTGAATAGCTGGTTTGCTCAGTTGGCCAAAAGATTGGTTTGAGATGTGATGTTTGTCCATGTTCAAATCTTGTATTGACTGAGATCATGCAGGCCTCACCTGTTCAACCTCTCCCCCTCACCTGAGGCATGGTGATCTTTGGGTTAAACCACCATCAAACATCTCGCTGTCTCTCTCTTTCTCTCTCTGAGAGGGCAGCACTATGGTCATTTGGGCCTTTCTTTTTGGTCGTGTTGAGAATGTGCAAGTTGAAAGTGTAGGATGGGGTTGAGGTGGGCTGTTTTGTCATGAACCGTGTTGAGCTTCCTGAATGTTGAGTGGAATTTGATTCATCCAGAGAAATGGGGGTTATTGCATCTCACTTCCAATTACTATTTTGAAGATGGTAGGTAGGTTGTGGGCAGTTGGTAAGTTACTAATTACTTCACAGTATCTGACCCATTCTTAAAACCACTGTATTTATATGGCAAGTCCACATCCATTTCTGTTCAGGATGTTGATAGCGGTTTCGGTGATAGTGATATTATTGGATTTCAAAGGGAGGTGGTTAAGTTCTCTTCCTGGAGATGGTCATTGTGTGACATTTGTGTGTACAAATGTTATTTGCCAATTATCAGCCGAAGCCTAAATGTTGTCCAGGTCTTGCCACATATGGACACAGACTTCTTCAGTCGCTGAGGCATGGTGACCGATACGGAGTATCATCCGACTTGGAAGGTCTTAGTTAAAGATGGTTGGGCTGAAGAACTCCTACATTGGTGTCCTGGACTTAGATGATTGAGCTCCAACAACCACAGCCATCTTCCACTTAGCCAGGTATGACTGCAACTGGTGTAACCAACCTTGATTTCCTCTGACTTCAGACTTGCTCAGGCGCCTTACTGCCACACTGAGGCAAGTGATGTCTGATGTCAACAGCAGTCACTCTTTTATCCATGTTTGGGCTAAGGTTTTAACAGCTGAGTGACCTTTGTGGAACCCAAACTGAAGATCAGTAAGTAGGTTATTGCTGAGTAAGAGTAGCTTGATATCACTGGCAACCACTTTTCTATCTTGGATAATGATTAAGAGTAGATTAAATAAGTTGTAATTGGCTGAGTGGTATTTGGCCTGATGTTTGAGGACTAGACATGCATTTTCTGTGTTGTCAAGCAGGTGTTAATGTTATAGTTATCCTGGAACAGCTCTTCTGCAGGGACATGGCTAGTTCTGTAGCACAAATCTGTTGTCAGAAACATAGATATTGCAGTACCCAATGCCTTCAGCCATTTTTTTGATAATATGTGGAATGATTTGAATTGGCCATAGATGGCATATGCATTAGCAATGGTCACTGATGAAAGTCAAGATGGATGCAAATTATGTCTCCTCTTTTGCACTAATGTGCAAAGCTCCCTCATCATTGAGAATAGAGATATTTATGGAACTTCTTCCAGTGAGTTGTTGAACAATCCACAGCCATTCACTACTGGATGTGCCAGGATCTGTTTTCTTGTGGGATCACGTAGTATGGCATGCAAATAATCCTTTGTAGCTTCACTAGGTCGATACCTCATTATTTAGGTATATCTGGTGCTGCTTCTGCCAGGCCCTCCTGCACAGTTTGAATTGTTAGATGTTTGTGCTATTTAGCATGGTGATGGTGCTGCAAATCATGGAGAGGAGCTGAGCATGAAGATTGCAGAGCCGTGCCCAGAAAATCTCTCCATTCTGACGGAAAGGAATCCAGGCCAGTTTCAAGTCTAGTGCTAACAAAGCAATGAAGAGTAGGGGCCATCATTCACTCCCTGAAACTGTTGTAGGATTGTGAGGGGGTTAGTCCTATCAATACTGTCATGGGCAGATGTATCAATGAGTGGGGATTTGGTGTGGATAAGGTCAAGTAGGTTTTTCTTTCCTCTGAATACTTTGTCCTCTGTTGCCAACCCATTTGAGCAGCTACCCCCATTAGGATTTAATCTGCTTGGTCAGTAGCAGTGCTACTGAACCACTCTTGGTAATGGACATCACAGAGTAAACAGGCAGGAGGCTGGAAGAACACAGCAAGCCAGGCAGCACCAGGAGGTGGAGAAGCTGATGTTTGGAGTCTAACCCTTCAATGTTGGCTTCTCCACCCTGGTGCTGTGTTCTTCCAGCTCCCTGGCTGCCTACTTTGAATTCCAGCGTTCGCAGTTTGTTTCCACACCTAGAGTACATTCTGGTCCCTAACTACCCTCAGCGATTGTTCCAATTAATGTTCACTGGGGGCAGAGTATTGAGTTATCAACTGAGGAGTGGGACTTGATGGGTTGTAGTAAGTGGTAATCAGCAGTAGGTTTCTTTGCCCACATTTGACTTGATGCCATGAGGAGAAAGTGAGGTCTGCAGATGCTGGAGATCAGAGATGGAAATGTGTTGCTGGAAAAGCGCAGCAGGTCAGGCAGCATCTAGGGAACAGGAGAATCGACGTTTCGGGCATTAGCCCTTCTTCAGGAATGAGGAAAGTTGGTCCAGCAGGCTAAGATAAAAGATAGGGAGGAGGGACTTGGGGGAGGGGCGTCGGAAATGTGATAGGTGGAAAGAGGTCAAGGTGAGGGTGATAGGTCAGACTGGGGTGGGGGCGGAGAGGTCGGGAAGAAGATTGCAGGTTAGGAAGGCGTTACTGAATTTGATGGATTTGACTGAGACAGGCTGGGGGGAGGGGAAATGAGGAAACTGGTGAAATCCGATGCCATGAGGCTTCATTGGGTCTGAGTTAACATTGAGGACTCCTAGGCAATTCAGTCCTGAGGTATAGCACTGTTGCTTTATCTGGGATTTGTCTTACTTGTGGAACAAAGCATATCCAGAGATGGTGATGATGGTATCTGAGCCACAGTAACATATGATTTAGTGAGTAAGACAATGTTGGGGCCTTGCCAGAGATTTCCTCAAAGTGGTCTGTGAGCGAAGAATTTGTATAGGTTTGTCTGTAGCTCCCATTTTAATTTTCGGATGTGTCAATTTAAAAGTAAACAGTGTAACTTTATTTTAAACAGGATGGAAGATTTAGTACGCTGTGATTGTTGAAAGTTTTATATAAGCAAAACGTGTTGAAGTTATTAGTTAAAACAGATAGAGTCATAGAGATGTACAGCACGGAAACCGACCTTTCGGTCCAACTTATCCATGCCGACCAGATATACAAACCCAATCTAGTCCCACCTGCCGACAACCGGCCCATATCCCTCCAAACCCTTCCTATTCATATACCCATCCTGATGCCTCTTAAATGTTGCAATTGCACTAGCTTCCACCGCTTCCTCTGGTAGCTCATTCCATACATGTGCCAACCTCTGCGTGAAAATGTTGCCTCTGAGGTCTCTTTTATGTCTTTCCTCTCTCACCCGAAACCTGTGCCCTCTAGTTCTGGACTCCCCCACCCCAGGGAAGAGACTTTGTCTATTTATCCTATCCATGCCACTCATGATTTTATAAACCTCAAAAGGACACCCCTCAGCTTCCGACGATCCAGGCAAAACAGCCCCATCCTGTTCAGCCTCTCTCTCTATAGCTCAGATTCTCCAACCTTGGCAAGATCCTTGTAAATCTGTTCTGAACCCTTTCAAGCTTTGTAACATCCTTCCAATAGGAAGGAGACCACAATTGCACGCAGTATTCCAACAGCGGCTGAACCAATGTCCTGTACAGTGGCAATATGACCTCCCAACTCGTGTACTCAATACTCTGGCCAATAAAGGAAAGCATACCAAACACCACCTTCACTATCCTATTGACCTGCGACTCCAATTTCAAGGAGCTATGAACCTGCACTCCAGGGTCTCTGTTCAGCAACACTCCCAAGCCCTTATCATTAAGTATATAAGTCCTGCTAAGATTTGCTTAAAACTAAATTAAACTCCATCTGCCACTCCTCAGTCCATTGGTTGATCTGGTCAAGATCCTGTTGTAATCTGAGGTAACCTTCTTCGCTGTCCACTACACCTCCAATTTCGGTGACATCTGCAAACTTAGTAACTGTACCTCTTATGCTCACATCCAAATCATTTATATAAATGATGAAAAGTAGCGGACCTAGCACCGATCCTTGTGGTCACTAGCCTCCAGTCTGAAAACAACCCTCCACCACCACCACCCTGCCTTCTACCTTTGAGCCAGTTCTGTATCCAAATAGCTAGTTCTCCCTGTATTCCATGAGATCTAACATTGCTAACCAGTCTCCCATGGGGAACCTTGTCGAACGCCTTAGTGAAGTCCATATAGATCACATCCGTCACTCTGCCCTCATCAATCCTCTTTGTTACTTCTTCAAAAAACTCAATCAAGTTCATGAGACATAACTTCTCATGCACAAAGCCATGTTGACTATCCCTAATCAGTCCTTGCCTTTCCAAATACATGTATATCCTGTCCCTCAGGAATTCCTCCAACAACTTGCTCACCACTGACGTCTGGCTAACTGATCTATAGTTCCCTGGCTTGTCCTTACCACCTTTCTTAAACAGTCAGGAATTCCCTGGCTGTTCTCTGTTTGGCTTGTCCGAGAGGCATGGCACTCATCCACTGATTCAATCAACAAGCACATCGACCTGGACCCAATATACCGGCCACTGCAGCGGACAGCTGGAACTGACAACCGGAAGCGGCAGATACAAATCACTATAAATGCCGGAGGAAACATCACAGAAGTGTTTCACAGGAGGCTCCCAAGCACTGAGGATGTCACCTAGACAGGGGACGAAACATCTGCAACACAAATTCCCAGCTCGGCGAACAGAACCACAACAATGAGCACCTGAGCTACAAATCTTCTCCCAAACTTTGAACATTCTATATCTTCCATGTCCTTTTCCACTGTAAACAATGTTGCAAAATACTCGTTTAGTATATCCCTCTCTCCTGCAGCTCCACAAAAAGGCCAACTTGCTGATCTTTGAGGGGCCCTGTTCACTCTCTAGTTACCCTTTTGTCCTTAATGTATTTATAAAAACCCTTTGAATTCTCCTTAATTCTATTTACCAAAGCTATCTCATGTCCCCGTTTTGCTCTCCTGATTTCCCTCTTAAGTATACTCCTACTGCCTTTATACTCTTCTAAGGATTCACTCGATCTATCCTGTCTATACCTTATGTATGCTTCCTTCTTTTTCTTAACCAAACCCTCAATTTCTCTAGTCATCCAGCATTCCCTATACCTACCAGCCTTTCACCCTAACCGGAATATACTTTCTCTAGATTCTCATTATCTCATTTCTGAAGGCTTCCCATTTTCCAGCCGTCCCTTTACCTACGAACCTCTGCACCCAATGAGCTTTTGAAAGTTCTTGCGCTCAAGTTTTGGTACAATCCTCCATGTTATTAGTAAGATGGACTTTGTAGAGTTTGTGGGATTTGATTTTGTATTCACGTTTCAGATGCGAGATTGTTGCTGGTGGTCCATCCGGTTTTACTCATTCCTTTAGTTTTGTTTGATATAACCAAATAGCGTGATAAGCTGTTTCAGAAGGTATAACTGGAAGCACATGGAGGTCAGATAATAGTGGATTTCCTTCCCTAATTTTGGGATGTTAGTGAATCAAAAGGGTTTTCTATGACAATTAAAAATTGTTTCATTGCTGACGCTTGATTTTGACTACAGATTTTACAATTGCAATCAGATTCCACCAGCTGCCATGGTCAAATTTGTACCAGTACCCCAGGCGTGAGTCTGGACCTCTAGATTACTTGTCCAGTGACATTACCATTCTGCCACAATTTACCCAGAGTGACCATGAAGCTGCAATTTACTTATATTTCCAATATTGTACACTGTTGTTACTGCTCACAATACAATCTTTACAATTTGTTTTACTTGTTCAGAGGATAAGGGCATTGCAGGCTATGCCTGCTTTTATTGTTTATTCCTTATTGCCCTACAAAAAGGTAGTGGCATGCTGTCTTCTTGAACCATTGCAGTTCTCGGCATGTTGGTATACCCACTACATTGTTAGGCTGCTTTCTCATTAAAGTTAGGTGACCAGGTCGTGAATTTAACTTGTGGGTCACCTTGCCTGAGATGAGAGGGTCATGTTGAGAAGGCAGGACCTCCATGTTGACTTCTGCATTGCAAATGTGGCTGAAGTCACCGTGAAAGTCCCACTTTCTCAACTTTGCCCCTTGCCTGGGGCATGGTGACTCACTGGTTAAACTTGCAGCCAGATGTGGGCGGCACGGTGGCACAGTGGTTAGCACTGCTGCCTCGCAGCGCCAGAGACCCGGGTTCAATTCCCAACTCAGGCGACTGACTGTGTGGAGTTTGCACGTTCTCCCCGTGTCTGCGTGGGTTTCCTCCGGGTGCTCCGGTTTCCTCCCACAGTCCAAAGATGTGCAGGTTAGGTTAATTGGCCATACTAAATTGCCCGTAGTGTTAGGTAAGGGGTAAATGTAGGGGTATGGGTGGGTTTCGCTTCGGCGGGTCGGTGTGGACTTGTTGGGCCGAAGGGCCTGTTTCCACACTGTAATCTAATCTAATGTCTCTCTCTAATGACAGAGTTGCTCTATGGTTCTCTGGTACTATGGCAACTTAATGTTGTTAGCAAGGGGAGGGGGGAATTCCAAATTTTTTGACATTGGGACAATGAAGAAGTGGTATTATCTTGACGTGACAGTGCGCCATTTGGAAGGAAGCTTGCAAGTTGCGATACTCTGATGTATCTGCTTTCTTTATCCTTCTAGGTTGTAGAGGTCATGGGGGGGTGAAAAACTAATGACCGAATGACCACTTTGTGGACCACTTTCAGTCAGTCTGCAATCATGAGCCTGATGCTTGCCATTTTAATTCTTCATTTGCTGTAACACCAGTTTCAGTCCTCTACATTCTGCAGCATTCCTGTGAAGTTCAATGCAAGTGCAAGGAACAACTTCCTCTTCTGATTAGGCTTGATATAACCTTCTGATCTTAAACATTAAATTCAAAACTTTCGGTGTCCCATTTTGATTTGGGTTTTCTTAAGAATTTTATTTTTCATATTTTTGCTTTTGGACAGAGGAATTCATTATTCTGACATTGAGGTAAAGCTGACCTCTGTTCTTATTCTTGACTTTCACTTCCTCTGCTTTTTGTTCCAATATATCTTTGTCATTTAATCCCCTACCTTTGGCCCTATCCTTAATGAGACCTATTTGTTTTCATCCCAACTTTTGATAGCAAAAAAGCCCATCTTCCTTGAGTTCTGGAGAGTCTTATTTGACTCGAACTTAACTCTGTGTCTCTCTCCACAGGAACTGACAGACCTGCCATGTATTTCCAGTACTTGTGTTTTTCATAGAATCCCTACAGTGTGGAAACAGGCCATTTGGCCCAATACTTAACTCTGTGTCTCTCTCCACAGGAACTGACAGACCTGCCATGTATTTCCAGTACTTGTGTTTTTCATAGAATCCCTACAGTGTGGAAACAGGCCATTTGGCCCAATACGCCCACACCGACCCTCCAAAGAGTTATCCACCCAAACCCATGCCCCTACCTAT
Source organism: Chiloscyllium plagiosum (assembly GCF_037043375.1). Classification (NCBI taxonomy): domain Eukaryota; kingdom Metazoa; phylum Chordata; class Chondrichthyes; order Orectolobiformes; family Hemiscylliidae; genus Chiloscyllium; species Chiloscyllium plagiosum. Next base: position 87,174,654 of record NW_028270150.1, read on the forward strand.
TACTCTACGTTTACCCCTGACTAATGCACCTAACCCACACATCCCTGAACACTATGGACAATGTATCATGACCAATTCACCTAACCTGCACACCTTTGGATTGTGGGAGGAAACTGGAGCACCCAGAGGAAACCCACGCAGGCACTGGAAATGTGCAGATTCCACACAGTCAGTCAACTGAGGCTGGAATCAAACCCGGGTCCCTGGTACTGTGAGACAGCAGTGCTAACCACTGTGCCGCTCATAGCACAGTGACTGAAAGGAAGCATTGCATGAAAACATTTTTTTTTTTGCTGTTGTCGTTCCTGTGAGATGAATTACTCACCACCTGCTTTTCTGGAGCATGGTAAGGATTAAAGAGTTTGATTCTTTGCTAAAGAGTGTGGTGCAAATGTCAAATGGATTGCGAATTGGTCTGGTGTGATTAGATTATTTAACAACGCTCCAATGCAACACCACAATGTTTTTCTGTGCATGATTTCTCACATTACTTTTAATTATATTTAATAATCTGTTCAGACATGTTATGACAAACCTTTCCGACGAGTAGGGCTTACACCCAGGTCATTTGGCTCAGAGCTGAGGATACTATCACTGCGCTGTAAGATTCCTTCCCATGCTTTAAAATTGGCTGATTCTCCTAGAAAATGGAGAGGGTGTATGCCTTTTGTATTGTAACATTGCATGATAATAGATTTTGTTTCTGTGGCACCTATGCAGCAACTAACATTTTTTTCTGATAAAAGTGTAAACAGTCTACAATGTCAATATTACTCTTGATCATCTAGAAATAAAGACTTGACAACAGATAACTTCTCCAGCTCAATTTGATGAGGGTATCTGAAAAGTATTACAATGCAAGTCTTGACTATTGTGGTTTGTCAATGATGGTATTAAATATTTGGACATGTTGTTTACTGCGCTAAATATGATCCTATAAATTAGCGATTTCAGATCATAACTTTCTTGGTTTATTTTCTGAAATTAATCTTACAACTGGTAGAGCAGTGGAGGTCAAGGGGTGACTTCTATTGAAGTTTATGAAAGCATGAGGGGCATGGATAAGATAAATAGACGAGGTCTTTTGCCTGGGTGGGGGGCATAGGTTTACAGTGAGAGGGGAAAGATTTAAAAGGGATCTAAGGGACAACCTTTTCACACAGAGGGTGGTGCGTGTATGGAAAGAGCTGCCAGAGGAAGTGGTTGAGGTTGGTACAATTACAACATTTAAACAGCATCTGGAAGGGCATGTGAATAGGAGTGGTTTAGAGGGACAAGGGCCCAATGCTGACAAATGGGACTAGATTAATTTAGGATATTTGGTCAGCATGGTTGAGTTGTAGTGAAGGGTCTGTTTCCATGCTATATATCTTTATGACACTATGACTGCACAAGTGCAGTAGATGTATCTCCAGAGTTTTTCCACAAGTTTCCTATTTTGATGTTTCATTGATTTTAAAAAAAAAAGATTTTCATTCCCCTCAAGTTTTTGCTAATTGCGCTATCTGCAACTGCACCTTGGAGAGAAGATTAATTCTTTTGTTTTTAAACTTTAGGCCTCTGAAGAAGTATCAAAATGCCTGCTAACCATGAAAGAGATTCTATGTGGTACCAATGATAAGGAGCCTCAGACTGAAACAGTTGCACAGTTGGCACAGGAGCTATACAATAGTGGATTGCTGATATCATTAATTGCACACTTGCAACTGATAGACTTTGAGGTAGGTAATACTGGAGCAGGAGTGTGTTTTCTCCATAAGATATCTGTTTTATTTAGCGAACTGTTTCAGAATAGTTCAAGTTTAAAACACTAGTCTGTTTTGTCTGATATTTAAAGCAAAATTGATCTGCAGTTTACACTTGCTTTTGGCATTGAATTTTATCTACAGTGGAAGGTGATTTGCTAAAATTTAGGCTCCTTTACAGTATGGGAAGTCACTGTTTAAATTGCAGATCCTTGATGTAATACACAAGCTTTGTCACCTATTCTGTCTGATGAAACTATCTTGCTTTTAGGAGTTCCGATGTAGTACAATTCAGATACATTAGGGATTCTTTGAGGCAAAAGCAGGATGTTGTTGCTCTTGCCAAAGTTTATATTTTACCCTCAATATACACCAGTTGCTTTGCTTCTTCTGAAGTTGATAGCCATAAACGCCTGATTATTTCTCTGGAATTTTGCACTTCTTATATCTGTTATTGCACATTGTTCATTGTACCCAGTGCCTCCTTAACTGGACAGTTTGATCTTGACCTGCCCCAGTACTGTGTCCTCACAATGGAAAGATACAAGAAAACATGATGGACATTCGAGCATGTTTTGGATATGTTTAGGGTACCTGCTTATTTTTGGTCTTTATATTGTGTCAAATCATCCCAGTTTATTGTTTTTGTGTTTTGTTTCTGTAAGAATAAGAGTAGGCCATTCAGCCTATTGATCATGCTCCATTATTGAGTTAGATCATGGTAGATCATCTACCTCAATGCAATGTACTACACTGTCTCCAACTCCTTTGATATCATCAATCTCTGGAGCCTGTCGATTTCTGCCTTTGACATGCTTAATGTTTGAACTTTCATAGCTCTGAGGTCGAGAAAAAAAAATCCTGATTTTATTGGTCTACCTCTTGTGTTGAGATTATGTTCCTGATTTTAGACTCACCATCCAGGGGAAGCATCTTAGCTACATCCACCCTGTCATTCCCTGTAAGAATATTGCAAGCTTCAATGAAGTCAGTTCTCATTCTTTGAAGGTCCAAGACATGCAGACCCAGTCTCCAATCTCATCTCCTAAAGCAATCTCTCACCATCCTTGGGATTAATCTAGTGAATTTATGTTGCATTCCCTGTATGGCAAGTAAACCACACACACAGGCACATAAATTATACACAATACTTCCAGGTGAAGTCTCTCTCAGGCTTCACTCAACTACAGCAAATCATCTTTTCTCCTGTACTCGTGCCTTTCTGGTGAAAACCGACATATCATTTGCCTTCCTAATTCCTGCATCTGCATGCTAGCTCATAGTAATCCATGCGCAGTGACATCTCTTTGCATTCCTGCACATTTCAGCCTCTTACCCCTTTAAGAAATATGTCTTTTCATTTCTTTTCTACCAAAGTGAATAACTTAATCACATTGTATTTCATCTGCCATATTCTAGCCATGATTTGGAGATGCTGGTGTTGGACTGGGGTGTACGAAGTTAGAAATCACACACCAGCTTATAGTCCAACAGGTTTATTTGGAAGCACTAGCTTTTGGAGCGCTGCTCCTTCATCAGGTAGTTGTGAAGTATAAGATGGCAAGACACAGAATTTATGGCAAAAGTTTACAGTATGATGCAATTGAAATTATATATTGAAAAAGACTGGATTGTTTAATTATCTCATCTTTTAGAATGATCATGTTAGTTTCAGTTCTTTCATTTGTAAATTGCAGAACTTTTTTAAAGTTACATTCTCAAGTGAACTTTAACAATTGGTATCATGTCAGCCCAGATAATGCATTTAAGGTGCAAGCTGACCTGTGTGAGACTATCTGTGCCACAATGGTCAGATTGACTCTGAACTAAAACACTGATTTACAGAAACTTACATGGATTCATGCAGTTTTTGAGCTGGAAATCAGACATTAAAGGACTAAGTGCTGAATAAATTCAGCAAGTCAACTGGATTTTGAAGAAATCATATTAGACTCAATGTTAACTTTGATCCTGTCTCCACAGAAGGTGCCAGACTTGTTTGGTAAATCCACCACTTCCTCATAGTTATGTTTTGTGCTGTAAAATAGTCATATATCTGATTAATGTGATTTTATTTTACCTTGAATCCCTTTCAAAGCTCATGGAATATATTTTTTTTCATTTTATCTTTCTAGAGCACCGTTGATCTTATTTCCAGAAGTAATATTACTTGGTTATAACCGACTGATTAATCCCATGATTATTTTACATATAAATGTTTCTTAGCTGCAGAAAGGCTGTTTTTGCACCTATTCTGAACTAAAGCTTGTGTTTCGTATTGCAAGGTTTTACAAATGAAACTTCAACAATTTACTGTCATCTTAGAGTGGCTCAATATGGGAATGCACTGCAGTCATTTTATGTGCTATGGCTCCCAAAATACATTTTCAAGATGTGAATAATGAGCTATGTTTTCTAATTATAGTTTCAAATGCACACTCAACCTGAACCCACTTGGGCTGCTTTTACTTGGAGGCACCAGAAGGGAAGGAAAGTGATCCTCTGATGACATAAATATATTGGTTGTTTTCAAATCTGAATGAATGGAGAATTTGGAAATGGCCTGAAATATATGGGTAGATTTGTATGTAGTCTCAAACTAATGCAGAATTTATCCGCTGACAAAGATTAACTTTGTTTCTGGCCCTCAAATTTAACAGCAGTAACCCCAGGACACAGAATAAATTTTATTATTAGAGTTTTTAATCACCTGTCAATCATTTTAGCATGGTTGAAAAATGACAGTGGTAGATAAGTACACTAAATTAATGCATAGACAGGATATATGCTGCTGCAGTGGACTGGATTTAACAAATACATAGATGAGAATGAACTTGTTGACTGAAAAAAGATCCAGGATGCAGTGTTTAATGTCATATTTTCTCTTCTCATTTAGGCCTGTAGTTTCAGCTTTGACTTTCAGCTAGCAGACCAATTCGAGTGTAGAGCAGAGTGAACTGTTATTGGCTTTCATAATAGACCAATATAAGTAAAATTTAGTATAATCATTATTTTTAAAGCTGTAAATATAAAACTTTCATCTGAGGAAATGTTTCCTGCGTAGAGTCATAGAGATGTGCAGCACGGAAACAAACCCTTTGGTCCAACTTGTCCACACCAACCAGATATCCTAATCTAATCTAGTTCCATTTGCCAGCATTTGGCCCATATCCCTCTTAAATCCTTCCTACTATTGATATACTCATCCAGATGCCTTTTAAATGCTGCAATTGTACCAGTCTCCACCACTTACTCTGGAAGCTGATTCCATACACGTATCACCCTCTGCATGAAAAAGCTCCCCCTAGGTCCCTTTTCTATCTTTTCCCTTTCACCCTAAACCTGTGTCTTCCAATTCTGGACTCCCTCACCCTAGGGAAAAGATCTTGTCTATTCACCCTATCGATGGCCCTCATGATTTTATAAGCCTCCATAAGGTCACCCCTTAGCCTCCGATGCTCTAGGAAAAACAGCGCCAACCTATTCAGCCTCTCCCTGTAGCTCAAATTCTCCCATAGAGGATGTATTTTCTTGCCTCTTTTCTCATGTCTGTAATAAAATTAATTCAATTGAAATATTATTTTAAGTGTCTTGAAAACAATTTATGTTTGGCTGACCTTTGGGACTTGAATCCCATTAGTTATAATTTGGTCTAATCTACTATATTCATAGCTTTTTACTCTTGGCAAGCTTAATGACCAAAACATAGATATCATGTCACTTATTTTCGTGCACCTTGTAACCTAGATTATTCGCTTCTTTGTACCATGTTAACCAAAGTGAATTTTGCTGCATTTGCATTTTGTACAGCTGTCAAGGCTTCAATACCATAGTTAATTGTTTTAATTCAAATCATCCTCAAGTCACCTATGGGTTAGCGGTTATTGTTTCCCTGTCAATTGAATTCAAAAACCTGGCAACAAGTATTTCTTCATATGATACTGCGGAAATTGTAAGATTTTCTAGTTTCTGACTATGTCAAGCACTTTGTAAATGAGTTGTACCAGGTGAGACTGACTACATTAGGAAAGATTCTTAAAAAATCAAAAACTGTGATGCAGGAGATTGGAAATAAAAATGAAAACTGCTGGGAGAAACTCGGCAGATGTGGCAGCATCAGTGGAAAAAGGGACCCAGTTAATGTTTCCAGAGCAATCTTGGGAAATGTGATGGGTTTTACATTGTTGGAAAAGGGCAAGGTCAAGGATAGGTTAGAGAGTAGGAGAGATTAAGGAGTTTGAGAGTCATGAAGTAAAAGGTAAAGGATGTAATTACAGTGAAAACAATATACTGGTGCAGCATAAAGGTCAGCTTTGTTAGGAAACAAAACATAAGAAAACACCAGAATGACAATTTATTGGGGGTGGGGTATAGTTCGACTCAAAATTCAAAAAGCAGAAAGTGAAGACTGCAGATGCTGGCTATCAGAGTCAAAAGGTGTGGCGCTGGAAAAGCACAGCAGGTCAGGCAGCAGTCGGAGAGCAGGGGAGTCGACTTTTCGAGCATAAGCTCTTCATCAGGAAATCCTTAAAATTTGACTCAAAATTCCAAAAGATTAATTTGGACTTAACAAGTGATTAAAATTTTTTGAAGGTGCTATGGAAAGCAGAGACCAGATAATGAATTGAATGTCATTTTAGATTCAGTTTTACAGCACCAAATGACCCCCATCAGCCTTTTGGGTCTATGCCAGTCATCAAACATCTATCTTCCATTATTTGTTTGTACACTGGCACATCAGGTAATCATCTAAATACTATTTACAGGTAAACGTTGTGACGGTTCCCAACTCTACGACCCTTTCAGACAGTGAGTTCGAGACACCAGTCAACCTCTGGAATATCCTTGCATTTCTAAAATGCCTTCTGTTAGGCTCTTGTGAAATAGGGACTGAAAAGACAGCATATTGGTTAAATAAAGTAGAAAGCAGAGTGTATAAGTTAAAAGGTGTGTTTTTGGATTGGAGAAAGACAGAAAATGATGGTCAATGCCAGGACCAATATTTATGAATTTTATTAATAATTTAGGGGTACTATAGCTAAAACAAATAGGAAGCTATTCCAAACCTTGCAGACTGCAGTTAAGTAAGGTCTAGTTATGTTTAAGATAGACAGTGTGGGGTAATCACACTGTGGTATGGAAAATAGAAACCTCACTACAGTTTTTTAAAAATAAAGATAAACTGACTGGCGTAGAACATCACAGGGACCTACAGAAACATCTGCTTTGTCCTTGACGGTGTTAAGCTTTTTGTTGGAGATGCACTCATCTGTGCAAGCGCAGAATTTTACATCATACTTCTGACCTGTGCTGTGTAGTGGTGGAAATGTTTTGGGGAGTTATGAAGCACATGATTTACAAAATAATTTCCAGCATCTGATTTGCCTTTGTAGCTACATTATGGCTGGTTCGGTTCAGTTTCTGCTTAATGGTCATTGATGAAGCACCTGAAGATGGTTAGACCTGGGATCTCATGCCAAAGATCACTTCCGGAGCCTGAGATAATTGGCCTTCAACAGCCACAAGCATCATCCTTTGCACTAAGTGTAACTTCAATTTATGAAGAGTTTATCTCAATTCCATTAACTTTAATTTTGATAAGACTCCTTGATGTCATACTCAGTCAAATTTTACTTTGATGTTAAGGGTAGTCACCTTTGCCTCTTCTTTGGAATTCTCCTTTTTTTGCTCCATATCTGGACCAAGGCTTTGAAGTCTGGAGCCACATAGCCCTGACAGAATGCAAATTGAACAGCAGTGAGCAGATTATTGTTGAGTATTGGGGAATGGTGACTCAGTGATTCACATTGCTGCCTCATAGCGACAGGGACCTTGGTTCAATTCCATCCTCAGACAACTGTCTGCGTGGGTTTCCTCTGGGTGATTCGGTTTCCTCCCCATATCAAAGATATATGGACTTAGGTGGATTGGCCAAGGAAAATGCAGGGTTACAGAGATAGGCTGGGCCTGTGTGGTATGCTCTTCGGAGATTCGGTGTGGACTCCATGGGCTGAATGCCCTGCTTCCACACAGTAGGGATTTTGTGACTACATTCTGTTTGTCAACAACACTTTGCATCATTGCTAAAACTTGAGGGTAGATTGATGAGGTGGCTATTGGTTGGGTTGAATTTATCCTGCTTTTTATGGTTAGATCATACCTAGATAATTTTCTATTTTCAGGCAGATGGCAGACTTCAAGCTGTACAAGATCTATTTGGCTAGGTGCACGGTTAGTTTTGGAGCACACGTCTTCACTGTTACAGCTAGTCACAGCCTGTAGTCTTTGCTGTAATCAGTGCTTTTTGTCATTTTTGATATCATGTGAAGTGGGTTTCTTTGTGATTAGATTAGATTCCCTACAGTGTGGAAACGGGCCCTTCGGCCCAACAAGTCCACACCGCCTCTCTGAAGAGTAACCCGGCCAGACCCATTTCCCTCTGACTAACGCACCTAACACTATGGGCAATTTAGCATGGCCAATTTACCTGACCTGCACATCTTTGGACTGTGGGAGGAAACCGGAGCACCCAGATGAAACCCACGCAGACACTGAGAGAATGTGCAAACTCCTCACACGCAGTCGCCCGAAGCTGGAATCGAACCTGGGACCCTGGTGCTGTGAGGCAGCAGTGCTTAACACTGAGCCACCGTGCTGCTTTCATTAGCTGAAAAACTTGCATCTGTAACGCTGAACATTCCTGGAGCAATCCAAGATGGATTATCCACTTGGTGCTTCGAACTGAAAATGATTGCAAATACCTCAGCCAGCATTTTTATTTTAATTGTTATATTGGACTCTGACATTATTGAGAATAGGGATAATTTTTGTTGTAGTGACCTACTGCAGTCACAATGTAGATGTGGCAGAACTGTAGAAGAATTTAAGTGTGTGCAAGAAAATTTTCTGATTCTCAGTGTGTGGATGTAGCTACAAGAGAAGGTGGAAAACTTGATCTCCTCTTGGGAAATAAGGCAGGGCAAGTGACTGAGGTGTCAGAGAGAAAGCACTTTGGAGTGACCATAATTCAATTAGTTTTAAAATAGTGATGGAAAAGGATAGACCAGATTGAAACGTTGAAGTTCTAAATTGGAGGAAGGCTAATTTTGACAGTATTAGGCAAGAACTTTCAAAAACTGATGGGGGCAGATGTTCGCAGGTAATGGGATGACTGGAAAATGGGAAGCCTTCAGAAATGAGGTAATGAGATTCCAGAGACAGTATAGTCCAGTTAAGGTGAAAGGAAAGGCTGGTAGCTATAGGGAATGCTGGATGATTAAAGAAATTGAGGGTTTAGTCAGGTATATGTCAGGTATAGACAGGATAGATCAAACAAATCCTTAGAGTATAAAGGCAGTAGAGGTATACACAAGCGGGAAATCAGAGGGCAAAAAGGAGACATGAGATAGCTTTGGCAAATAGAGTTAAGGAGAATCCAACAGGATTTCACAAATACATTAAGGACAAAAGGGTAATTAGGGAGAGAATAGGGTCCCTCAAAGATCAGCAAGGTGGCCTTTGTGTGGAGCCGCAGAAAATGAGGGAGATACTAAATGAGTGTTTTGCTTCAGCGTTTACTATGGATTACTATGGAAAAGGACGTGGAAGGTACAGAATGTAGGGAAATAGATGGTGACATCTTGCAAAAAGTGCTGGATGTTCTGAAACGCATAAAGGTGGATAAATCCCCAGGACCTGATCAGGTGTACCCTAGAACTCTGTGGGAAACGAGGGAATGATTGCTGGGCCACTTGCTGAGATATTTGTATCATCAATAGTCACAGGTGATGTGTTGGAAGACTGGAGGTTGGCTAACGTGGTGCCACTGGTGGTAAGGACGACCCAGGAAACTATAGACCGGTGAGCCTGACATCGATGGTGGACATGTTGTTGGAGGGAATCCTGAGGGACAGGATGTACATGTATTTGGAAAGGCAAGGACTGATTAGGGATAGTCAACATGGCTTTGTGCATGGGAAATCATATCTCATGAACTTGATTGAGTTTTTTGAAGAAGTGACAAAGAGGATTGATGAGGGCAGAATGGTGGACGTGATCTATATGAACTTCAGTAAGGCGTTTGACAAGGTTCCCCATGGGAGATTGGTGAGCAAGGTTAGATCTAATGGAATACAAGGAGAACTTTTCACTTGGATACAGAACTGACTCAAAGGTAGAAGACAGAGGGTGGTGTGCAGGGTTGTTTTTCAGACTGGAGGCCTGTGACCAGTGGAGTGCCACAAGGATCGGTGCTGGGTGCACTAGTCATTTACATAAATGATTTGGATCAGAGCATAAGAGGTATAGTTAATAAGTTTGCAAATGACACCAGAATTGGAGGTATAGTGGACAGTAAAGAAGGTTACTTCAGATTACAATGGGATCATGATCAGATGGACCAATGGGCTGAGAAGTGACAGATGGAGTTAAATTTAGATAAATGCAAGGTGCTACATTTTGGGAAAGCGAATCTTAGCAGGATATATCCACTTAATGGTAAAGTCCTAGGGCACGTTGCTGAACAAAGAGACCTTGGAGTGCAGGTTCGTAGCTCCTTGAAAGTGGAGTTGCAAGTAGATAGGATAGTGAAGAAGGTGTTTGGTATGCTTTCCTTTATTGGTCAGAGTATTGAGTACAGGAGTTGGGAGGTCATGTTGTGGATGTACAGGACATTGGTTAGGCCACTTCTGGAATATTGTGTGCAATTCTGGTCTCCTTCCTATCGGAAGGATGTTGTGAAACTTGAAAGGGTTCAGAAAGGATTTGCAAGGAGGTTGCCAGGGTTGGAGGATTTGAGCTATAGGGAGAGGTTGAATATGCTGGGGCTGTTTTCCCTGGAGCATCGGAAGCTGAGGGGTGACCTTAGTGGTTTATAAAATCATAAGGGGCATGGATAGGGTAAATAGACAAAGTCTTTTCTCTGGGGTCGGGAAGTCCAGAACTAGAGGGCATAGATTTAGGATGAGAGGGGAAAGAGATAAAAGAGACCTAAGGGGCAACGTTTTCACGCAGAGGGTGGTACATGTATGGAATGAGCTCCCAGAGGAAGTGGTGGAGGCTAGTACGATGGCAACATTTAAAAGGCATTTGGATGGGTATATGAATAAGAAGGGTTTGGAGGGATATGGGCCAGGTACTGGCAGGTGGGACTAGATGAGGTTGGGATATCTGGTCGGCATGGACCAGTTGGACCGATGGGTCTGTTTCCCTGCTGTACATCTCTATGACTATGTAGAGTTCTGGTCTGTCTGTTGGTTGTGAGATCACTTAATTCTGTCTATAACATGCTGCTTCTGCTGTTTACTGAACATGCAGTCCTGTGGTCTGTCTTTACTTTTTAATTTGTTCTTCAATTTAGTAGCAGTTTGAAACAATTTTGTCCCTCTTTTGGTACTCCATTTCAGAGGGCAGTTTCAATCACATTGATGTCATCAGATTTCCTCCCCTGAAGGACATTACTGAACTAGATGGGCTACTAACAAGAATTTAATAGTTTTATGATTATCACCGAGACTGCTCTTCATTCCAGAGTTATTGATTAATTCTCTCAGCTGTGATAAGATTGAACCGCAATCCCAGAGCATTAGTCACTCTGAGGATCATGAATGCAGCAACATTACCACAGTGTAACTGCCCCTGACATACATATTAGAGTATTTAGCCAGACCGCCTTTTAACAAAGTATATTAGTGAGAAGAAATTATCTGTTGAGGCAGCTAATTTACTGAGCTGGATCGCTTTTCTCCCTCCTATGCATCATCCCATAATTTCAGTCACTGTTTTGTCCTCAACTCTGTAAGACATTAGTTGCAGTTATTGAGTGTGACTTAAAGCTGTTCAAGCAACATCACAATGAGTTCCCTCTTTAAACAACATATGCATTCCAAGAATGAGCAAGACTTCATGCGAAGTGATGGCATGCACTATAACATGCATTTGTTAATTAGACATCCTTCAAATGCATTTGAAGCTTTCTGAATCAAGTTGATACTACTCAGAATGAGTTTTGCTTTATTTTACTTAATAATTGCTCTCAGTCAAGGAAGGCCCCATTTGTGAACAAACTAACTTGGTAATTTTGAAGATTTTTTAAAAACTGAGTTATATAGTATTTTCAAGCAACTAAAATTTTGGTTTGAAACAGACAATGCTTTGGAAACTTGGGTGTGGCAGCATCTGTTGTGCATCCACAAATGCTGCCCGACTTATTATTTCTGCAGTATTTTCTGTTTTTATTTCATACTTCTAACATCCACCATGTTTTGCTTTTATTAACTGTTTTTGGTTTAATGTAATTAGTTAGTTATTTTGAAATCTTAAGTTATCCAGTCTAATGACTACATTTTATGCCTTTTTTAAAGAATAGTATCGTACAAATTGCAGGCTTTTTGACCTTGTTACTATATATTTTATGAAATAGGGAAAGAAGGATGTCACCCAGATCTTCAACAACATTTTACGAAGGCAGATTGGTACTCGCACTCCAACAGTGGAATACATATGTTCTCATGAACAAATCTTGTTTATGCTTTTGAAGGGGTAAGTATTATCCAATGGTGTTTTTAAATCAATAAAATACACTAAATGCCGAATGATTTTTTTCCAAAGTTACTTCATATTTTGTGTGGGTGTCTGAGAGTTTTTGATATCACAGCAAGATTGTCAATAAAACTGGAAACTCCTATTTCACTTCAGTACCTTGGGCTGTAACTTGGTGTTCTTATTCAGGAAGTGATGTGTACAGTAGTTTTCAATTCAATTTATGAATTTAACATAAAGATAAGATGTGAGTCTGGTATTTGATGACTCAAAAGATGACTGCAGTCCCCGTCAATGGTGAATTGTGCTTAGAGGACTTGCATTTCAAAATGCTTTTTGTTTTAAGTTATCTGACACTTTGATCATATCATACTGAATGATTCTCCTAATCCGTTTCCTTAAGTCAAAAATCCCCTTGAAATGAAATTCACCTTCTGACATCTTAAATAGCCACATGTAATTGAATTTAAATACATATTCAATCTGAGTCATGAGGATAAACTGAAAGCACATTTTGTGTTGTGGCACATTTTTTGCACACAAGCATGACTTCCTAAGTGATTGGACCTACTTTATATTTTTTGACTTTTGACCGAGAGGTGTTGCCTCCTCCATTTCTAATGTGTTCTCCTCTATTTAATTGTGTTGTTGTCAACACAATTTCTCGAAGTTAAACTTAAAATTGCACAGGGGAAGTCATATCAATTTTTTCATTTCCCATTGTAACTGCCTCAGCTCTGTTACTCAAATAGAAAATGATCAACTTTTTCTGGAAGGTAGTGAAACAGAGTAGCTGTAAGGATATGAGAGCAATGTTCAACCACTAGGAAAATTTATCAGTCTGAACTATATAGTTGGATGCTCGCTTTCATCTTAGTTTAGGATTGAAGTGGTAATATTCTGCACCAATAATGGAGTAGATAAATGGAGCTGGAGTTTCAACAGGACACAATTGAAATTTTTCACCTTTGGTGATGGTGCAAGTGAAGCTGGCAAAATTGTCAGAAATTATCACATCGTAGGTAATCATGCTTTAATGAGTTGCATGTATATGATTGAATTGTTAAAAATAGTCAGCCAGTTTATTGCAGTTGATGTTTTGATAACTGGTTAGTTTCAGTTATTTGATTTCAACAGCTGTTGGGGAAAAGAAGAAAGCACAAAAGTGATGGCAACTGTAAAACTGAAAAATCAGATAATTGTGATCAGCATTTCTGATTGGATCTTCAGCTTAAATTTTATGTAAGCAAGGATCTGAGTCACTAACATCTTTTACAGAAGGAAATCTGCCATACTTACCTAGCCTAGTCTAGCGTGGCCTTGATGTAACTACAGATCCACAGCAATAACTAAATGGGCCTTTCAAACAGCCCAGCAAACCACTCAGTTCGCAGGCAATTATGGATGGCGAACAAATGCTGGCCTGCCTTGTGACAGTCACATTTCTTGAACATATAAGGAAATGCAAGATACTGACCTGCAGTTTTTGTGCTAACCTTCCACCTACAAGTAAAAACGAAGTTGAGAGGTACACAACAAATCATGAGAACCTGAAAGAAAAACCTTGATTAATATTTTGGACATTTGAAAACAAAGCAGACTTTTTTTTTGAGGCTTGGCCAAAGTGAGGATCAAAAGTGGAAGATCGCAAGTGACTTGAAATGCTATGAAGACGAATTTATTATATTCAAGATAACTGTTAAACTCTGTTGTGCTAATAGGAATGATTTGTGACTTATTGAGGAAAACTTTAAGATGGCTAAATTTGGAATAAGGAAATTTTTCTGTACTTTTTGATCAGTCCTTATGGGCAGGTTTTATTCCATGAAGCCAAAGAATCTGTCATTGTCTTGTTTTGATTCTCTCCCAATTCCTAATGTAAGTGCTATTGATATGATTAATATCTTTGCTGTTATTTTTCTTACATTTTAGAAAAATATTATTAGAAATGTTTCCTGAGGAGAAATTGAAAAGGAGATAATACAGAGCAATGCATGTCACTGCAACAGTAATGGACTTCCAATCCTGCTATTTCAAATGTTTAAAGTTTGTGCTTTAATCAGTGATGCTGACAATGGTAGACTTTGGTTCTTGCCCTTTGAGTGTCTTCAAAAATATTTACTTTTCTCTTGTTCAGGTATGAAACGCCAGAGATTGCCTTGAACTGTGGAATTATGCTGAGAGAATGCATCAGACATGAACCACTTGCCAAAATAATCCTTTACTCAGAGCATTTTAGAGATTTCTTTAAATATGTGGAAATGTCAACATTTGACATTGCCTCAGATGCTTTTGCTACATTTAAGGTAAATTATTTCACTGAACAGTTTCATTAATTTTAATTTTTAGTTTAAGTGCATGTTCTTTAATACAGTTGCATTGCAGATGTCTTCCTTGCAAATTTGTTGTTGTTCGTACGTGCATGGAATTAATTTTATCATTTTTCAGCATTTTAGAATGGACGCAACTATTTGAATTTGTACTTCTGTAATATTAATTTACTGAGTTGGAATTTTTTTAAAAAATTAAGCTTTTTTAAAAAAGTTAGGTGCACAAGTAGGCAATTCAGCCCTGCTCTGATATTTAAGTTCCTTCTTCCTGATAGCCTTTGACTCCCTTGTTGGTCAAAAATTTACTTACCCCAGCTTTAGAAATATTCATAGAATCTTCCTGCATTATTCCTTGACGAATGGAGTTCCAAAGACTGTTGACTTGAGAGGCTATGGACCAGGATACCCTGGTCCCTTTACCTCGTCTGAAGTCGCATGACACCTGATTATGTTCCAACTGGTTTATTTGAAATCACAAGCTTTCAGAGCGCTGCTTCATTCATCAGGTGGAGTGATTGTACTCTCACCACTCAAGAAGCTTGACACCATCCAAGATGAAGTAATAACTACTTGGCACCATATTCACAATTATCCACTGCCTCCACCTTTGATACTGAGTAGCAGTAGTGTACGCCATCTAAAGATGCACCATGGAAATTCACTAAAACTACTTAGACAGTACCAAATGACCACTATCGTTTAGAAGAATGTGAGCAAACACTGCCATCTGCATGTGTCCGACAAGCCACTCAGCAAAATGATTTGAAAGTATATCACTGTTCATTCAGTGTTATTGGGTCAGAAGAGTCAAACTCACTCCCTAATGGCATTCAGGGTCTAACCCAAACCACTCATGAATGAACTTATTAAAAAAACAAAATTCCTCATCCCAAGAACCAATCATGTCAAACTTTTCTGCCCCTTTTCTTGTGTTTTCACACCCTTCCTGAAGCATTATGCAAAACTGAATGGAAAAATCCAGTTATGGCTGAATCAGTATTTTATCTAGGTTTATCATAACTTCCTTGCATGAATGCTTTATATTGCTATTTACAGCAGTGTATCCTGTTCTGATTTGCTCATAGCTTTCTCAACCTTTTCTCCCACATGATTGAAATGTTAACATGTACCCTCAAGTTCCTCTGCCCCGGTAACCACACTAGAATTGTACCATTTATTTATTGCCCCCTCATTCTTACTACCAATTTGCACTTTTCTGCACTAAATTCCATTTGTTACTTGTCCATCCATTCTATTACCCATGTTATTTTAAAAGTCTACAACATTTTGTAGGCAAGCCCATTATGTAACACTTTATCAAATGCCTTTTGGCAATTCATGTGCACCACATCAACCTTCTGACTAACTTGCTTGAGATTTTGATAACCAGGGTAATGAACATAATTTTCATGTGCAAGTTAATGCGATGTTTTCAGATGATGTCCATTGAGGGTACAGACTGTAGATAGGAGAGGCCCTAACAACAGATCTTTGAGATTTATTGCAGGTAATTATGTGGGAACAGCAAGTTATGCCATTACATGAGATTCTCTGGCTACCATTTACTAACTGAGGAATTGAACTAGATGAGAGCAGTTCCACCAGCTGCATGACAGAGTGTTGGGGGAGGATGACATAGTTCAGGCAAGTCAAATGCTTCAGACAAGTCAAATAGGATGAGGAAGGAAAGTTGACCTTTGTCGTCATTTCACAGAATGTCATTTGTGCTTATGGAACAGAGCAGCATGGTAGAGGCACTTGATCAGATGGTCTCTATATGTGAGGCAAGGAAGTCCCTATTTCTTTAGTCATCAGTGCCCATACCTCTCCTGGGTAGCTGTCTGGAGCTAATCAAGACTATTTGCAACCTTAGTGCTTTAGTTGACTTTGAGATGTCCTTCCAACAATGTGTACACCATCACTGAGACTACCTGTTACCACTTTCTTTGAGGTACCTATTTGAGTTCCTGCCTCCATTCATCTGCAAAAATCCTCATTTATGTCCTTGTTGCCTGTCGAATTGACTACTCAGTACACACTCCCATTTTTTATCTGTTTAAACATACTGTTGTTTAAACTCTGTAAGTAGCCTAATTCAAATCATTCCATGTTCACCTGTCACTCTGGTGCCCACTGAGTCAAGCTAGCTTCCAGTTCCTAAATATCTGCAATTATGTAATCCTTGTCTCTTAACCATCACCAATTAATAATTCTCTCAATGGTAGCCATGTTTTCTGCTGCAAAGTCTCTTAAGTTCTGAAATTCCCCTAAAAATCCTTAATTTCTCTTCATTCTTCTTTCTTTAACACATGCTGCCCACATTCCAAAAGAGATTTTTTTTTAAAAAAGCACTCTGAAGCTTTGATTTTGGGTGGTTTCCTTTTTAATTTTTTTGGGCTCCTGTGAAATAGCTTTGTATGTGTGTCCCCACCTTAAGTTTGCTCATTTAAATGCAAATTTTTTTTTAATAAGTGCATTTAATGCTTATTGGATTGAAGAGCATTAACACACCAGCTCGATAGACTTTGGGCTGTAAATTATATTTATTCCTGAGTTTAAAGTATTAATGTATGCAATTCTTATCACAGGATTTACTCACTAGACATAAAGTCATGTGTGGACAGTTCTTAGAACAGAACTATGAACTTGTAAGTAAGCAAAAACCAAGTTGGCATTGGTTTTAAAATTCCTTTGTATTTTAACCTTTATTTTGTGTTTAATGAACTTTTAGAACAAGGAATTTCTGATTTTGGTCAAATTTGGAAATTTTCTTTCAAGGTATTTAATGACTATGAGAAGTTGTTGCATTCAGAAAACTACGTGACAAAAAGGCAGTCTTTAAAGGTAATAAAAAATAAATTTGTTTAATTCTGTATCTTAATATTTACAAATATACCCACATTTGTCAAGTACTTCATTTAGGTTTCCCTCTTTAAAGGAACTCTATCTTTCAGGGTGTTTTAATTTGGTAATATACTGACTGAATGACTTTGTATTTGAACATAAGGCTGGACAGCTGATTTGCAACATAAGTATAATTCTTGTCCTGGTTCAGGTACCACACCTTCATGGTAACCTTCTCAACCTTGCTCCTGGTCTGAGGTGTGCCTCTCCAATGAGAAAGCAGCTGTATGGTTCTCTTGAATGGTAGTGACTTTAACTTGCTATGATTCTCCACCCAAATCCTTAGATACCTTTTGGATCAGGTGGAGATTAATCCTTTACAATTTCTTACATAACATGAAGAAATTTGGTCAGATCACATTTGGAGAACTGTGTAGAGTTCTCTCTATATCAGATAATCATTATAGAGGAACTGAAGAAGGTGCAAAAATAGATATTATCAGCACAAAATGGCTAGTTTTTGAGGAAGCTTGAAATTGCTGAGCCTCTTTTCTTTAGAAAAGAGACAACTGATAGCACTTGATGGGCAGATAAAATTATGAATTGGTTTTGATAGGGAAAATGTAGATAAGTACTTATTGGTCAATGTCTGACCATAGCAAACAGATTTGATACTGTCTGCAAACTCAAATTTGAGAGGTGTTTGACAAGGTAGACGTAAAGAAGCAATTGTTCAGCAGGATCTGACAATAGCTTGATGCATAATTGAGTGTCTCCAAGTGGTTGAAATATCAGCTTTATCTAGTTTGTTAAAAATAAATTTGTATCCATGTGTAAGACAGAAGATGTACAACTTTGAATATGTTTGTGCAGATCTGAATTACTACTAAAATATTTCACTTTTTTCATAACTGATTTGCTTACCCTGCAGTGATTGGTTCGACAGAACCATTTAAAATTGTTAATTTAACTTTTTAAGACCTATTAAGAGATGGCATCGCATACTTTGGTTTGATTTTTTTGGTATGGGGGTAGAATTGAATCATTGCTACAAAATACATAATGGTGGAAGCAGTTGGAGAAAACACATTAGAAGAGACAAATGTTGAAGCTTTTTGTCTTGCACTCAACAGGATGGAAGGGAGCAACAATTTATATTAGAACATAGAACATAGAAGAATACAGCGCAGTACAGGCCCTTCAGCCCTCGATGTTGCGCCGATCCAAGCCCACCTAACCGACACTAGCCCACTATTACTTCAGAAAAAATTGCTGATTGGATGGCAAATCAGCTCTGGTCAAGGCATGGCCATGGACAATGTAGCAGGAAATTACTTGTTTAATTAAAATAAGGCACAATGCCTGGACAAGTTTCTTTCTCCTACAAGGGTTAGATCCTTGCATATAAAAATTTGTAGCTTTTAGCAAGCTGAAGTGAACCAGACCAATGGATCTGATGTTGGTCATTATATAATTTTTACTAAACTCTGGATCGGTTTAGCAAATATTATCCAATCATGGAATTCACATCTAACATTGTACATCATGTTCTCAGATTTTAAGCATGAGCTGGTTGAGTAGGGGTACTAATTTGCCTGCGGTAAATAGATGAAGAAATGTGCTGTTTGATATAGTATCCCAGTCATTGGAATATACAGGCTACCTTATACTTCAGTTTTGAATGAGAAATTGAGTATTAGTGGTGGTTTGAAGCTGCATCCAAATGATTTAGAAATGAGTACTGCAAAGCTGACAATTTGGAAGCCTGACATGAATAGAGGTACAAACAAATTCAAAGCCACCAGCAACGGCACTGTTAGGTGAGACCAGTGAAGATCTATAGCCAAAGATCTTGTTTTGCAAACAGATAGGAGCCAGCAGAGATTGCTAAAAAAGCAATGGGGATTTGTGTGGGATAGAGTGCAATGATGGGATGGAGACATGTCCTTCAAAGTCATGAGTGGTAGCAGTCTTAACTATGGTCATGGTTTATTACTGTTGCTTAACTTCTCACTGATATTCAATTTAAGTTCATTTTGATGAACTTGGGGTTTGTATAAGGTCATTTATATTGTATATTTTGTATTGTGACTGGATAGTTCTAATCTTTAAGTAATGTTTGCATGGTACTGCTTATTGGAAGATAATATCCTGTGTTATTTTCAGAGAAGAGTGTAAAGAAACTAAAGGAACAAACAGCTGGAGAAACTCTAGTCTTGCAGCATCTATAGAGTGACAGAGTTAACATTTCAAATCCTCTTCTGCACTGAAGAGGGCTGGAAAATCAATGAGCTATACGTTGTGGAAAGGGAGGGGGAGGGGGAGGGAGCAAGTGGAAAAGATACTGAAGGTGTATCAGAGCAAAAGGCAAAGGGAGTAAAAAGCGATGAAGAACGTAGGTGTTTAATAGCAAAAAATGGATCAGTTGTACTAAGAGCAAACACAGGCAAACAGGTGGTTGGGACGAATCAGAATGGACGAGAAACTGAAATTATTTTCCTTTATGTTAGAGAATAAATGCTTTAAAGGAAATCTGATTAAAATTTCAAAATCACAGAAGATTTTGTTAGAGTAAATGAGTAGAAACTGTTTTCAGCAGTAGACAAGTTAGACATTACTGCGTCAAGTTATAAGCAAAAGCATCAGAGGTGACAGGAGATAGTAAAGAAAACTCACGCAGTGAGTTGACATGATCTACCTGAGAGAATGGTGGAAGCAGATTCAATAACTTTCAGAAGAGAATTGAATGATGACTTAGAAAGGAGAAAAGAATCAGGGCTACTGGGAAATACAGGCAAATTGGACTACAATAATTGGCTTTAGAACTGGCATTTAAGCAAAATTACCCCTCTCACTGCTATACTGTTCCATGATTTAATTATTTGAAGCAGGTTTGGAGACCATGATATCATTACATCAAGGCCTGCTTTTATATCCACATTTAGAGTGGAATCCTCTTGTCTGTCTATTACAGCCCCAATAGGGATGGTGTAATTATAGAATGACCAGTTGAAAGTTTTTACTGAAGAATTGATGCAGAGGCTTTTAATCAAATGGTCGATGCTTCTTCAGGCAATGAAATTTTATAACAACCAATATTTTAGTTAATGTATGTGACCTTCTCTACAACCATTGCATGTCAAAACAATGTTGCTGTTTTGGTTATTAAATACTCTACATTCTGGGAAATTGGGAGTTTAGAATAGAGAGGATCTCTTCTTGAATGATTGCCTATGCAGAAGAACTGTATAAATATTTCTATACTATCCCCATAAGATTGTAATAGTTGAGATTAAAGCAGAGTCTATTAAAGAAAATAACTTGGGCATTTGTTTTTGGAGAAGTCTGAAACTTTCTAAGAGTTAATTATTTGCTAGGATACTACGACTTAGACCTGTTCATTTCATGTTGTTTTGCTGTGCTATTCTTCGATCTTTGTTAATTTAAAATCCAAATCTTTTGAATTTTGTCCATTTATTTTTCATATACCTACTCTGTTGAAACCAGTTCTGTGGAAGTCAGCTTGTCATCAATATCTGCTGTGTCTGTGACTTTAGTGCATTATCATTCCTTGGCTTCTCTAAGACATTTCATTAAAGTTTATCAGACTATCTGCTAACTCCCCTCTTTTTTGTAATCCCATTCTCATCTGTCCAGATTACAAGCAATACTGCAAGGGAGGGTTTAAACTAGATTGGCAGGGGGTGGGATCCTCAACAGGGAAGCAGGTGCGAGGCTCGAAGGGGATACAATAATCAGAAATAGTAAGGTGAAGAGACAAGTCAAGCTGGAACATGACAGGGAACACCAAATGCCTGTTGGATTAAATCACACTTCAAGAAGGCTGACAGGTAAGGCTGATGAACTCAGGATGTGGATAGGTCCGTGGGACTGGGATATTATAGCCATTACAGAAACATGGCTAAGGAAAGGACAGGACTGGCAGCTTAATGTGCCAGGGTTCAGGTGCTTGAAGTAGGACAGACGTGGTGGAAGGAGAGGGGGGGAACTGCATTTTTGATTAAGGTAAGTATAACAGCAGTAATCAGATGATATAACTGGAGAATCATCCAGTGAGGCTTTGTGGGTGGAGGTGAGAAATAAGAAGAGGTTTGTGACATTATTGGGTTTGTGCTACAGGCCCCCCAAATAGTCAGTGGGAATGAGAGGAACGAATATGCAGGAGCCAGAGGGTTGTCATAGTAGGGGATTTTTATTTTCCTAACATAGACTGGGATTGCCAGAGTGATAAGGTCTCAGATGAAGTGGAATTTAGAGTCATAGAAATGTACAGCACAGAAACAGACCCTTCGGTCCAACCTGTCCATGCCGACCAGATATCCTAACCCAACCTAGTCCCACCTGCCAGCACCCAGCCCATACCTCTCCAAACCCTTCCTATTCATATACCCATCCAAATGTCTTTTAAATGTTGCAATTGTACCAGCATCCACCACTTCTTTTGGCAGCTCATACCATACATGTACCACCCTCTGCATGAAAAAGTTGCCCCTTAGGTCCCTTTTATATCTTTCCCCTCTCACCCTAAACCTATGCCCTCTATTTCTGGATTCCCCGATCCCAGGGAAAAGACTTTGTCTATAATTCCTATCCATGCCCCTCATAATTTTATAAACCTCTATAAGGTCACCCCTCAGCCCCCGACGCTGCAGGGAAAACAGCCCCAGCCTGTTCAGCCCCTCCCTATAGCTCTAATCTTCCAACCCTGGCAACATCTTTGTAAATCTTTTCTGAACCCTTTCAAGTTTCACAACATCGTTCCGATAGGAAGGAGACCAAAAACTGCACGCAATATTCCAATAATGGCCTAACCAATGTCCTGTACAACCGCAACATGATCTTCCAACTCCTGTACTCAGTACTCTGACCAATAAAGGAAAGCATACCAAACGCCACCTTCACTATCCTATCTACCTGTGACTCCACTTTCAAGGAGCTATGAACTTGCACTCCAAGGTCTGTTTGTTCAGCAACACTCTCTAGGACCTTACCATGAGGTGTATAAGTCCTGCTAAGATTTGCTTTCCCAAAATGCAGCACCTCGCATTTATCTGAATTAAACTCCATCTGCCACTTCTCAGTCCATTGGCCCATCTGATCAAGATCCTGTTGTAATCTAAGGTAACCTTCTTCGCTGTCCACTACACCTTCAATTTTGGTGTCATCTGCAAACCTACTAACTATACCTCTTATGCTCGCATCCAAATCATTTATGTAAATGACAAAAAGTAGAGGACGCAGCACCGATCCTTGTGGCACTCCACTGGTCACAGGCCTCCAGTCTGAAAACAACCCTCCACTACCACCCTCTGTCTTCTACCTTTGAGCCAGTTCTGCATCCATATGTCTAGTTCTCTCTGTATTCCGTGAGATCTAACTTTGCTAACCAGTCTCCCATGGGGAAGCTTGTCGAACACCTTACTGAAGTCCATATAGATCACACCTGCTCTGCCCTCATCAATTCTCTTTGTTACTACTTCAAAAAACTCACTCAATTTTATGAGACATGATTTCCCACGCATAAAGTCATGTTGACTATCCCTAATCAGTCCTTGCCTTTCCAAATACATGTACAAACTGTCCCTCAGGATTCCCTCCCACAACTTGCCCACCACCGACATCAGGCTCACTGGATTTATTAAGTGCGTTCAGGAAAGTTTCTTCATGCAGGATATACAGGGTCTTACTTGGGAAGGGGCTAAACTTGACCTACTCTTGGGAAGTAGGGTAGGACAGGTAACAAAGGTGACCATGGGGGAGCACTTTGAGACCAATGACCACTGTTCTATTAATTTTAAAATAGTTATGGAGAGGGACAAAACTGGTCCTCAGGTTCTAAATTGAGGCAAGTGAATTTTGGTGGAATTCATACAGTAGCTTGCAGAGGTTGATTGGAATAGTCTGTTTGCAGGCAAAGGGACCTCTGGTAAGTGGGAGGCCTTTAAAAGTGAGGTAAGTAGAGTTCAAGGTCTATATGTTCCTGTGAGGGTGAAGAGCAAAATTGGTAGGAATAGGGAACCATGGATTACATGAGATATTGAGGTTTGACTAGAAAAAAGGAGGCATCTATCAGGTACAGGCAGCTGGAATCAAGGGAATCCCTTGAGATATGCAGGAGTTTACTGAAGAAGGAAATCAGGAGGGCGAAAAGGGGGTACAAGATAGCCTTGTTTGAGAAGATTAGGATGGTTCCAAAGAGGATCTTTAAGTATATTAAAGGAAAAAGAATAACTAGAGAGAGAATGGCACCCCTCAAGGACTAAAGTGGTCATATATGTGTTGAACTGCGGGAGAGGTCCTCAATGAATATTTCTTCTGTGTTTACCATAGAGAAAGACATGAAGACTTGGGAGCTTAGTTGTGATATCTCGGGGACAGTCCATTTCACAGTAGAGGTGGTGTTGGATGTATTAGAATGAATGAAGGTGAATAAATCTCCTGGCCCTGGCCAGATATATCCAAGAACACTGCAAGAGGCTAGAGAAGAAATTGCGGGGGCCCTGGCTGATATTTTTGCATCATCGTTAGCCACGGGATGAGGTCACAAAAGACAGAAGGGTAGCGAATGTTGTGTCATTATTTAAGAGGAGCTGCAAAGAAAAGCCTGGGAACTGTAGACCAGTAAGCTTAACAACTGTGGTGGGTAAGGTATTAGAGAAGATGCTGAGGGAAAGGATATACATGCATTCAGAAAGGCAGGGTTTGATAAGGAGTAGTTAGCATGGCTTTGTGAGTGGGAGATCATGCTCATAAATTTGTTAGAGTTCCTTGATAAAGTGACCAGGAAGGTTGACGAGGGCAGGGCAATAGACGTAGTCTGTATGGATTTCACTAAAGCCTTTGATAAGGTTCCACATGGTAGGCTGCTCTGGATGGTTAGATCACATGGAATCCAGGGGAGCTGGCAAATTGGATACAAAATTGGTTTGAAGATAGGAAGCAGAGGGTAATAGTGGAAGGATGCTTGTCGGACTGGAGGCCTGTGGAGTGGTTCAGGGGTCGGTGCTGGGCTCATTGTTGTTTATCTATACCAATAATTTGGATGAGATTGTACAAGGCATGGTTAGTAAGTTTGCTGATGACACTAAAATAGGCAGTGGACAGTGAGGGAGGTTATCAGAAATTGCAGCAGGACCTTGATCAGCTGGGGAAGTGGACTGAGAAATGGCAAATGGAGTTTGATATAGATAAGTGTGAGATCTTACCATGATTTAACTTTCCAAAATATAAGAGTTTCATGGTGAATGGTAAGGCCTTTAGAAGTATTGTGGAACAGAGGGATTTTGGAGTTCATGTTCACAGTTCTCTGAAAGTGGAGTCACCAGTAAACAGGCAGTGAAGAAGGGTTTTGGCACACTGGCCTTCATCAGTCAGGGCTTTGAGTATAGAATTGAGAAGTTTCATGTGCAGTTACACAGGACATTAGTGAGGCAGTATTTGGAGTATTGTATTCAGTTTTGGTCACCTTGTTATAGGAAGGATGTTATGAAACTGGAAAGAGTGTCGAAGAAATTTACAAGAATGTTGCCTGGACTTAATGGTCTGAGTTATAGGGAGAGGTTGGACAAGCTAGGACTTTTTTTCTTTAGAGGCTGGGAGACTGAGGGGGAACCTTATAGATAGGAAAGGTTTAGAAGGATATGGGCCAAAATCATGTTGGAGTGGATGGACATTTTGGTCGGCACAGACCAGTTTGGGCCAAAGAGCCTGTCTCTGTGCTGTTGGACTCTATGACTCTATGAATATCCTTTCCTTCCACTTCTACATGCTCACTCTTTTTCTCATTTAAATATTGCTTTTTGTGAACATTTATGTACCAATATGGATCAGTTTCAATTTGCACATTAACCGTCATTTCTATCTTCACAGCACTGTCTAACAAAATTCTTCCTGCCTCAGGCAATTAGGAAGCTACAACGACCCCCTATTGATGCAACCAATCAATCAAACCCATCTTTTAGCTATTAGCATACCATTACAAGAATGTTGTCCCTACCCTCCCCTTCACTGTTTTGATCACACAGCACTGCCCTTTGACGTGAAGGGCAGTGTTTGTCACTGGCCACCCGGGTGTTTTCCTATCTTCCTAGTGGTGGGGAAAAAAAATTAGCATACCATTATCCTGTCATCTCTTCACAAGCATAGAACTGGAGTAAACTGTAAACAACCTGATTCAAACATCAGTCTTAGAGAGATTACGCCACTAAAGCCCTGTGTGCTGAGAATGTGCACATTGTTCTCCTATGGTCTGTAATGTCCACTGTTCAAACTGTTCCTATGGTTACACTATTCCATTTGATCCTCAGCCCTTTATGCAAGTTAGTTATTTGTGAGATTTATATTTTCTTTTCTGCAGCTTTCCATGAATTTGGCCTGCATTTATCTTAGTCTTTTGTCGTATAATTCTGACATCCAGTTTATAATTTTTCCTTGAAATCTAACCATATCTGAAGACCTGTGTAAGTTGCATCCCAGGTACTTGGCTTTGTTCTTTTCTCAAAGTGCAGGTAACTAATCCCCGTAATTATCATAGGTACATTGCTTTGCACGTCCTCCTCAACACCCAAACTATGAACCAGTGCGCAGAACTGTATGCAACATCCAAGGACACTGACCAGAGGTTTTACAAAATTATCGCTTGCTGCAGCTCATATATTTTGTTTTGACCCCTAATATCATCATTAATGACCTTTTATTTATTGCCATGCCTATTGATAAAGGCATTTTATGGTGCAAGTTAATCTGTAAATCTACAAATTTGTGAATTTTTGTTTTGAATGTGATGCTGTGTTGTGTACTGCTGTATGACTTTTTTTTCCTGTTGCTTGTCAAGCTTGTGGGAGAACTGCTTTTGGACCGACACAACTTTACAGTTATGACAAGGTATATCAGCAAACCTGAAAACCTCAAACTCATGATGAACCTCCTAAAGGACCAAAGTAGGAATATTCAATTTGAGGCTTTTCATGTATTCAAGGTGAGTTGTTATGACTTTTTTAAAAACAAAGGCTGATGTGGAACAAATACAATTTAACCACCTAGTAGATTTTTTAAACAAATCAGTAATTAGTTATTGTTTCAAAAATAATCTTTCTTGAATACGTTCATCCCTTTTAGACTCTGATGTGGAGGTGCTGGTGTTGGACCTGGGTAGAGCAAGTCAAACAAACCTGTTGGACTATAACCTGGCATTATGATTTTTGCCTTTTACTCTAGATTGAGTATAACCTGATTTGTTGAAGGAGGTTGATGGTAGTCTGATCCCTGAGCTTTTTTTTGGATTTAATCAGTTCTAGATTTTATCATTTAAATGCATCCTGTTGAGTTCTTACAGGTGTAATACACCAAGCATCCAGCTCGCTATTCATGCACTCTAAGTTTGAGTCATTATAAAGGATTATTAGTTATTGGACACTAAAGGTTTTCCAACAATAAATTTGACACGATTCCAGCTATTAGTGGCTGATTAGTTATGTGGGTCTGAAGTTCTGAAATTGCTACATCTACCTCTCTCGCCTCCTTTTGCTTCTTGGAGTGTGACTAAGTATATAGTCATGTATCTCCTTTGACTTCATGTCAGTTTTTGACTTGGAGCGCTCTTCTGAAAATCCTTTTAGATGCTCTACTACATTAAAGACCAAGATAGTTGTTGCATGAACTAATCGTGGTGAATCACAGTGGTTTGGTGGCTCATTCCTTATGAAGGGCTTTTGCCCAAAACGTCGATTTTCCTGCTCCTCAGATGCTGCCTGACCTGCTGTGCTTTTCCTGCATCACACTCTGTTGTTGAGTTAAAGAATAAAGTTATTTTCTAGTGTTAACTTAGCCAGAAAGCCAATGGTTTGATTCACAGTCCATGCTGAGTTACTTTATCCAGCAGTGGGCATCTGTAAGTCTCCATGTGCCCTTCAACACAGGGATATCTTGCACTTTGTTTATAAAGCTGAAATGTAGATATAGGCCTTGTAAGAAAGGCTGGAATTGGGTGTGGTGTATATGAATCATTTTTTCTCTCCTCAGCAAGTAACTTAGAGTGAAATAGTAGAAATATGCCCCATAATTGTCAATAAATTAATTGAAACCTTAAAAATGGGTTCTTCTGTTCCATATATGAAGAGAATACATAGGAC
Source organism: Chiloscyllium plagiosum (assembly GCF_037043375.1). Taxonomy (NCBI): domain Eukaryota; kingdom Metazoa; phylum Chordata; class Chondrichthyes; order Orectolobiformes; family Hemiscylliidae; genus Chiloscyllium; species Chiloscyllium plagiosum. Next base: position 87,202,263 of record NW_028270150.1, read on the forward strand.
AGTTGTGGATGGCAGGAAATGCTGATCGAGCCAATGATGCCCACTTCCTCTGAATAATCTTTTTAAAAATAAACTATTTCACTTATTAGGAAGTCCTGCATTCTCACCACACTTTTTGGTTTAATAGAAATGGGTTTTAGTTTTCACACCCTATCAATTCTGCTGACTCATTATCTCATCAGGGTTAATTAATTGAGCCAGTTTCTTACTGCCCTTTAAGTTGCGTTATTTAGTCTATGATTACTTCTCTTTCAACATTTCCATTGAAGTGCTTTTTACATCAGGGTACCAATGTTTCACTGAAACCCAGAGAAATGGAGAACAACTAGAAGGAAGGAGAGCAGCTGGACCTTGAATTCTGGCCTTCCAGCCTAGAGGTGGAACACTACACTAACAAAAGCCCCATTTACAGTTGTTCTACAATTAGTAAGATGCAGAACTGCTCCATGTTAAAGGTTTCATAGGCATTTATTGTAGTGTTCTGTGGTTTTGGTTGAACAGCTCACTGATGGCAAACTCAAATCCCATCATGGTGGGTTGTGAAATGAAATGAATGCATTTGTTGATTATAAGCAGGAAAGAAAAATCAGTGCCCTATTCTCTGCCTGCCCTACACAATACTTGTCTACAATTGTTAATGTCCCATAAAACAATTGGCAAGGATCCAAAATCCACCACCTTCTCAGTCGGAATGGTATAAGTTTAGCCTGAACAGCATTGCCCACACCCTGAGAAGGTTTTTTTTGGCAGTTTTTAAAAATCAAAACAATAATCTATTGTTCGTTTTTTTTTTAAATTTAATTTAAATTTTAAAATGAAACTTTTACATGAGGTTTTCGGTCAAGACCATTTGAGTGCTTATGATGAACAAACTCCCATGTCACAACTGGAGCAAAGAATACCCCCTTGCACCTGCCCCCAACAGCCTGCATTCCTCCCTCTCCATGATACATGCACCTCCCCCCACACACTGCACCTCACGTGCACACTCACCCTCAACCCTTGCCACCGCGCTTGCATGTACACACACAAACACCCCCCCCCCCCCCCGCCGCGCACTCCACTAAATATCACAAAAGCACACCATTTACAAAAACCTTTCCGATTTGAATTGGACATTTGTCAATTCCATCCCAATGTTAATACTCCATGCATCCTTTCTCCAACCTAACCCTCCTTCCTCTAACCCGATCAGCATCTCTATTTGTTTCTTTCAACTTCATGTCATCGTCTAGTTTTTTTTCCTATCGATGCTGTGTCTTGGGTAAAGAATATAGTGCATTAATGGTCATGGTACAGGACTAGCAATCCAGAGATCTGGACTAATATTTCAGTGTCAGGAGTTCAAATTCACAGCCGTTGGAGACATTAAATTTGTTTAATTATGAAATAAATAAATAGATCTGAATTTTTAAAAAAGTCAATAATGGTGAATATCATTAAGTAAAAGCATCTGTTTCACTAATTTCCAAATCTTCCATTCTTGTCTGATCTGCTCTACATGTGACTCCAGGCCCTCAGCAATGTGGTTGATTCTTAACTGCCCTCTGAAATGGCATAGGAAACGACTTACATGAGAGAACCTTTACCATACTGGCCATAGTGGTGCAAGAAGACAGTTCTCCAGCACCTTTTCTAGGACTGTTGTGGATGGCAGGAAATGCTGATCTAGCCAATGATGCCCACTTCCTCTGAATAATCTTTTTAAAAATAAACTATTTCACTTATAAGGAAGTCCTGCATTCTGACCACACTTTTTGGTTTAAAAAGTTCCTTTTTAATTGCTTAGTGATCATTGTCTTTTTTTGGCTGGAAGCTTTACTTTCCACCAAGTGGAAACATGCATTTCTTAAAAATGAACCCTGTGTTGTATTTTGTGTTTTTAACCTCATTGCTGGTCTGACATTCATTTTCAGTTTGTGGAGCTTTGTGTACAAATTGGCTGCTGCATTAGTTGATATACAGTTGCCAGCAATGTTTTTTTTTGCATGGATAGTCCGTATTACATACCCTGTGCACTCTGAACATGAAAGGGCTATGCTATTAGCTGTTCTGTCAGTGGATGGGTGGACATAAAATTAAACACACTTGATTAAGGTTAGGGAAAATTGTGAGCATGATATGAGTTTGCTTAAACTGCCCGTCTCTTGCTTTTTCTGGAGCTTCTTCAATACCACCCTGCCCCTCAGAGATCCTTACACACTTTCAGTTTGGCTGCTTATACATTCTCAGTGATCACAGTCCCACTGTTGACAGCTGTGCTTTCAGCTGCCAAAGTCTGAAACTCCAGAGCTTTCTATCTAAACATCTCTTGCTCTCTGCTTCAACAGCTGTCCACCTTTTAGGTTGTTCATTTAAACCTATCTGTTTAGAACCAAGAATTGTGGATGCCTCAAGTCTGAAACAAGACTAGTTCTGATGAAGGGTCATTGAACTCGAAACGACTCTGCTTTCTGTCTACAGTTGCTGCCAGACTTGCTGAGTTTCTCCCAGCAATTTCTGCTTTTGTCTTTGAATAAGTGTTTAGTCGCCTATTTTAACAGCACCTTGGTATGTTTTGCTTACGTTAAACATGTAATAGAAATCCAAGTTTTTGTGCACAACAGGATTACAAATGGTAAATTTCAGTCAGGGAGAACAAAGTTTAAGGAGGAGAACAACATAATATTGGCACTCTTAAAGATTAATGACAGCATGAGCACGCATAACTTTTTCTCTGGGTGAAAGGCAGAGTCATAGATTATTCTGCCAAAGCATACCATAGCCCCCTTAACAGAAGTTAGAATTGTGTTCTGTTGATGTGGGCAGTCTGTATTTTTGTTTCTGCCAGCCGTGCAGCAAGACAATAAAGCACACAATAAAGCAGGAGCTGAGGGAACAACCTGGTTAGGAACTCCGGTTGTTCTCTCTGCTATATACTTTAATACTCATTTATATAATAGCACAATTGTTCTAGTCAAAATATACCTTTGGATTAAAAACTGCAGCTGAAAGATAATATTATATGTGTTACTTCAGAGGATAGTATTTGTCTCTGTGAATATTTAAAGTTAAACTAAGTCCTGATTTAGCAGAACTGTACAATTCATGTCTGGGCTCTTTGTACTTATGATAACATTTCAATGCCAGTTCATTTATTTATTCATTCATGTAGGATAAAATTCTTCCAGCTGTGATACCTATATTTTGGCAGAAGTTGCCTTTTGGGTTTAACCTGTAGAACGTTTTTAACCAAAGTGTGGTGAGAACATTTTACAATAAATTTCTAACTTTGTACTTTATTGGCTGGGAAGCACTTTAGGGTGTCCTGAGGCTATGAAACAATGCTATGGAAATGCAAATTAGAATTAGAATCCTTACATTGTGGAAATCTGAGTTCATCCCTTGTGGTTGGAGGGTTCTTAGGCAGAAGATGTAGCGCTCTTCCGCCTAGAAAGGAAGAGCGCCTCATCTTCCGCCTAGAAAGGAAGAGCGCCTCATCTTCCGCCTAGGAACCCTCCAACCACAAGGGATGAACTCAGATTTCTCCAGTTTCCTCATTTTCCCTCCCCCCACCTTGTCTCAGTCAAATCCCTCGAACTCAGCACCGACTTCCTAACCTGCAATCTTCTTCCTGACCTCTCCGCCCCCACCCCATTCCGGCCTATCACCCTCACCTTGACCTCCTTCCACATATCGCATTTCAAACACCCCTCCCCCAAGTCCCTCCTCCCTACCTTTTATCTTAGCCTGCTGGACACACTTTCCTCATTCCTGAAGAAGGGCTTATGCCCGAAATGTCGATTCTTCTGTTCCTTGGATGCTGCCTGACCTGCGCTTTTCCAGCAACACATTTTCAGCTCTGATCTCCAGCATCTGCAGTCCTCACTATCTCCTCGAAGATTTTAACCTACTGCGAATCCTCTTACAAGGATGCCTTCCTTGAAGAAGCTCTCTTCCTCCCTATTCAAGGATTTCAGTGAGTCCCTCTCTCACTGCACCCCCCAGGTCATATCTTCTGCACAGAAGCTCTTCAGCCACGTTCTCAAACAGACTCGCTACCACAGCCACATCTCCTTCCTTAGCACCTGCCTACGGATCCGACTGATCCCGCATGGACTCCGGACTACGTTCCGACCAACAAAATTTGGACCCAACCAGGACAACCAGTACCTACAACAAATCTGAAGCCTCCAGCAACAGACCTCCCTCCGGATCCTTCGCTCCACACTTGCAGCCATGCGCCGCTATCTACATTCCCTGCAATTAGACCTACCCCAGCTCAGGACAACACTCTCACAGACCTGCAAAGGACGTCTACTGTTCTTCATCCACAGAAGAATTCATACACTAAACAAAAACTCCCCACCTACGTTCGGGACACCACCCACGCCCTCCACCTCCTCCATGATTTTCGCTTCCCCAGTCCCCAACGCCTTATCTTCACCGTGGACATCCAGTCCCTGTACACCTCCATCATGAAGGACTCAAAGCCTTCCACTTCTTCCTTTCCCGCCGTACCAACCAGTACCCTTCCAATGACACCCTCCTTTGACTGACTGAACTGGTCCTCACCCTGAACAACTTCTCTTTCCAATCCTCCCACTTCCTCCAAACCAAAGGAGTAGCCATGGGCACCCGCATGGGCCCCAGCTATGCCTGCCTCTTCGTAGGATATGTGGAACAGTCCATCTTCCGCAGCTACACTGGCACTACCCCCCACCTTTTCCTCCGCTACATCGATGACTGTATCGGAGCTCCCACGAGGAGGTTGAACAGTTCATCCATTTTACCAACACCTTCCACCCCGAACTCAAATTCACCTGGACCGTCTCAGACTCCTCCCTCCCCTTCCTAGACCTTTCTATTTCTATCTTGGGCGACCGAATCAACACGGACATCTACTATAAACCGACCGACTCCCACAGCTACCTAGACTACACCTCCTCCCACCCTGCCCCCTGTAAAAATGCCATCCCATATTCCCAATTCCTTCGTCTCCGCCACATCTGCTCCCAGGAGGACCAGTTCCAAATCCGTGCAACCCAGATGGCCTCCTTCTTCAAGGACTGCAATTTCCCCCCAGACGTGGTCGACGATGCCCTCCAACGCATCTCCTCCACTTCCCGCTCCTCCGCCCTTGAGCCCCGCCCCTCCAACCGCCACCAGGACAGAACCCCACTGGTCCTCACCTACCACCCCACCAACCTCCATGTACAGTGTATCATCCGCCGTTATTTCCGTCACCTCCAAACGGACCCCACCACCAGGGATATATTTCCCTCCCCTCCCCTATCAGCGTTCCGAAAAGACCACTCCCTCCGTAATTCCCTCGTCAGGTCCACACCCCCCACCAACCCAACCTCCACTCCCGGCACCTTCCCCTGCAACCGCAAGAAATGCAAAACTTGCGCCCACACCTCCCCCCTTACTTCCCTCCAAGGCCCCAAGGGATACTTCCATATCCGCCACAAATTCACCTGCACCTCCACACACATCATCTATTGCATCCGCTGCACCCGATGTGGCCTCCTCTGTATTGGGGAGACAGGCCACCTACTTGCGGAACGTTTCAGAGAACACCTCTGGGACACCGGGACCAACCAATCCAACCACCCCATGGCTCAACACTTCAACTCCCCCTTCCACTCCACCAAGGACATGCAGGTCCTTGGACTCCTCCATCACCAGACCATAGCAACACGACAGTGGAGGAAGAGCGCCTCATCTTCTGCCTAGGAACCCACCAACCACAAGGGATGAACTCTGATTTCTCCAGTTTCCTCATTTCCCCTCCCCCCACCTTGTCTCAGTCAAATCCCTCGAACTCAGCACTGCCTTCCTAACCTGCAATCTTCTTCCTGACCTCTCCGCCCCCACCCCACTCCGGCCTATCACCCTCACCTTGACCTCCTTCCACCTATCGCATTTCAAACACCCCTCCCCCAAATCCCTCCTCCCTACCTTTTGTCTGCTGGACACACTTTGCTCATTCCTGAAGAAGGGCTTATGCCCGAAACGTCAATTCTCCTGTTCTTTAGATGCTGCCTGACCTGCTGTGCATTTTCAGCAATATTTTTCTTAAACTGTTTTGCTTAGTTCATTGTTTAAACTGCAAAACATCTTTATTAAAATTACTATTGCAAAAAAACCAAGGAGTCTTCTTTCAATTGGAATAGATCACAATCCCACATAAATATCACCTCCAGTCTGCCATAACACAGCATGAAAGTCTCTTGGTACCCAGGCAGCTGAAAGTAATTGTCATTCTAACTGAAACTTTATTCTGTCATTCTGATGTGATGTAGAATGTAGTGTACAGTTTGATTTTCTATGCTGGCCCACTGTAAAATTGGTGGTGTATAAAATCTGTGCTGCTATGTTTAAAGTGCCCAGTGTCCTACCAAGGGAAACAAAACCTTTTTCCTATAGCTTTGAGTTTTATGATTTGAGCGTCCTCATCCAAAATATGTAAATCTAGTGGATGTAAACAGATTGCATTAAGCCACAGGAGAACTAGGGATGTAATGAATAAAACAAGCTGCAGGCAGTTATAAGAGTACTTGTTTAGCTTGCTAAATCCCCGGTTCATGCAGCAAGCTATGATTTTGTGAAATATTAATTTAAAAATTTAGAATTTGGTGAGGTAGGGTGATACCAAGGGCTTAGGCTTGATACCACGATTTTCAACATGACATTTGAACATCTTCGGATTAACTGCATTGCCTAATTTGTATATTGATCTCTCCCTTTACTCTTTCTAGGTTTTTGTGGCAAACCCCAATAAAACGCAACCTATTCTGGACATCCTGTTGAAAAACCAGACCAAACTCATAGAGTTCCTTAGTCAGTTTCAAGCAGACAGAACAGATGATGATCAGTTTAATGATGAAAAGTCCTATTTGATCAAACAAATCAGGGATTTGAAAAGACCAGCACCTCAACAGTCGTAACACATTTGGTGATAGGAAGTTACATCAGTGAATGGAGCTTTAACTATTTACCGCACCTGTGTACAATTTGATTACATTTCTTTATAGGGAAGGGATTGTGTAGTAACAGTAACTCACTTCTAATATTTATATATGATAAAACTAATTTTATTCATGCATATTGTCTTTGAGTGCCTGTATATTAGTTTGTTTTTCCTCTTACATCTATGGCTGTTTGTAAGTTTAGGAGTTTACATACTCGTACGGTAGCAGTGATTCTTTGCCTTGCTAGTTTTAAATTTTTAAGTGACCATGTCTGGGATTTTTTTAGCGAGAGTTTGATTAGTTGGCAACAGCCTTGGTGGCTTTGATCTTGTTTGCTACTGTATTACTATGTAAATTAGTTTTTATTTTGAATATGTTTATCACTATGGATAAGGCAAAGTCTGCAGTGCTATCTGTTCACCATGGTAAATGCACAGAGCTTGCTACTTTTTAAATGATTCTGACTTGCTTTAAGAATGGGCTTCCTAAATCATCTTGACTTGATCCTGTTGAAAGTTCCCACACTGCATTAGATTAGAGGTCTAAGGTATGTAAGCTTAATGTTAAGAGCAGACACCCTATGCCTATCCATGTAAACCTACTCCTTTATATTGGTACACAATTTTTATTGTGAACAAGTCAGCTTAAATTGGTAAAGAATGATTGGTGAGTCTTTATGTAGAAATGTCCCAGTCATTATTTTATTTGCTTGGAAGGGGTCAAGCTGTAATTTAATTTTATGGTTGCACATATTGTTTTTCTTTCCAAAACGTGTAATTGTACATATGTGGTTGCATTCAATGAATACTCGTTACACTGTATGGCTGCATTTAGAAGTAATTGCTCTGATGGTCAGCTCTTCACAATCACAAAACAGCCTAATTTGAGTACTTTTTAAATAAAATACATTAAAATAATGAAAAGCTTAATCAGTTTTTTTGTGTTAAATGATTTATGCTTTGCCAAAATTATTTTACTTGGGTTCACTTTTAAAGATATAATGTGAATTCTGTATTATTTTGAGGGGTTATTTGCTCGTTAAATTGCTAACCATATGTTTTTGCATTTCAAGTCAGATGCTTTGGGGAAATTCTTTCTGTACCGCCACTACGAAGTTGTGAAACATTGTACCAGCCTTATTACTGAAGTAAACAATCTGGAGAGTACATCAGATTAAATTGTTTATTCCAGTGGTGAGCCAGTATGCAAAATTTGTGTGGACATGGTTTAAAAATTAAAAGGAAACATACTGATTTAAGGCTGCATTTCTGGTCTACTGTGGTGCTTTTAAGTTATGAGACGATATTGCAGTTTTATAAGTGTTGTCTTTCACTTTTAATATTGTTTAATCTTCATCTCATCATCCTCCTCCACATCTATTCCCCTCTTTTTGTTCCATACTCCTTTGTGGATACTTAGAAGAACTGATGTTTACAATTTATCTTGATGACTTGAGAAATTGAATTTTCGTTTTAAAAATTTGGAAATAAAAAAGGTGGTATCATTAAAATAACAATTAAATGTTGAATTTTTGTAAAATCTGTTATTTGTGACTCCTGTCCAACACCAATGCTGTCCACTCTTAACTAGCTTCTAAGAAGGCCAAACAAGCTAATCAGTTATGGCAATACGTACGCAATAAATTTGGGCCTCCTTACTAGTATCCAAGACCTGAGCGAGTAAAGCTGTTGGTTTTAGTAAATTTGTTGGCTAGGAAAATATGATAAAGAAATAATAACTTTCCCAACATTTACCAATAAGCTGGAATGCTCAATATTTTAAATGGGAAAATAATGGTAGTTAGATGGGACCTTTCCAGTGACATCAGTTCAGAAGTTGTCTTCTGAGAATATTTCCAAAGTCTGATTAAAATCAGCTGCTTTTCCAGTTGCATGTGATACTGACTTTCTTTGCATTTGATTTAGTTAGCTAAGATTTTTTCAGTCCTTTAAGTTGACTAGGTTTCGGTTGTACAGAGTGGAAACAGACCCTTCGGTTGATCTGTATGATTATTATGGTTTGAATCTTTTCCCTGTATTATTTCATGTTTATGTTTGGCCATCACGAGCTGATGGGTTTCAATCAGTAAACCCAATGTATAGTTTCATTCTAGACCTGGCTTACACTAACTTAATAATCAATTACTGAAGATCACAATGAGCTGCTTACTGGAGAACATACTGGTTTCTCACCAAGTGAAGAAGGTGTGAGATTCTACACCTCTGAAGAAAGAGACATAAGCTCCATTTGCATTCACTGGTTGATGTGAACACCATTTTCTGTTACACCCATCCCATTTTGTATTGGGTGTCTCCCTGTAAAAGTAATACAAGATTTTCACTTTTTCCCCCTGTTCCTAGTTTGAGGTACCCTGAGAAACCCATGTAATTTCATACGAAAACCTTCTAACATTTGGTGTGCCTTCCCAGTTTTTAATATATTTTCCACATGAGGGTTATGCTTAATTTTTGTGGTTGCTGTCCACCCTCTGGTGGCTTCTGAGAACTAGAAAAAGATGTGTACTGCTTTCATGAAGTCAGGATTTCCTACATCTTCAGTCAATTAATTATGTTTGTGATCACTCAATATAGGAAATGATTTGGTGTGATTTATTATTGTCCGATGTCCCTCGGTAAAGCGAAAAGTTTTGTTTTGCATGCAGTATGGGCAGATCATATCATACAAAGATCATGGTGGTAGAACAGAATGAGGAGTACAAAGTTCTGACTGCAAAGAAGGTGCACAAGAAGTAAGATCAACATTAAATTTGAGAGATCCATTAAGAAGTCTGGTAATAGTAGGGGAAAAAGCCATTGATAATAAAAAAGTATAACCATTCAACATAATTGTTTTGTGTGCTACTGTTTGCCAAAAACTCTTCAAAACCATGTCTATGGAGACTGAGGACAGTATAAAGCTTTGTAGTTCTTTTCATTACGTTTCTGGTAAATAGCTTTCAGCACTAATCATTTTCTTTGAGGAAGGAAAGTAGGATGTAAAAGATGTATAATTGAGAATTGGCAACTGAGTTGTGAACAGCAAGGTCCCACAAATAGGACTGTAATGACTAGATAATTAATTATAGTACGTTAAGGAACAAAGATTCAGGATAAGAGAGGACCCCCTCCCCAAGTGATCTGTCATGAGAATCTTTTGCATCTACCTGAAATGAAAAATGGCTTCTTGGTTCAGCATCTCATCTAATGGAAGATGCCTCTGACAGTGCAGCACTAACTTGTGTGCTGAGATCTCTGAAGTGGAACATGAACCTCCAATCAGTTGTAACAGTGCAAGCTACTTATTAACATAATGCAATTGTACTGCAATGATGTCTTTTACATCTCTCCTTCCTCAAAGGAATTGACTAGTGCTGAAAGTACTATTATCAGCAGCCTCCAGACATTCGCAGTGAGATCATTTATGAGAGAAGTTAGACAGTAAATGCTGTCAGGAAATGTAATGAAAAGAAATACAAAGCTTTACACTGTCCTCACAGTCTCCAAGAAATGAATGTTTCATATTTGCTGTGGCTTTTAAAACTATTTTGGCAAACAAAACAATTATGTTGAGTGGTTGTACTTTTTTTTATTACCAATGGCTTCTTGAAGATTCTAATAATCCTTTTTGTTGCTGTAGCCTAAATCTAGCCTTGACATTCCTCCTTCTGTTGTGTACTCAGAACTCCAAATGAATTATACTTCAGAGACTGCTGAAGTCCTTTTGTATTTTTTGTCAATATATGGCTTGTGGTGTTGCTGGCTTTGGTAGTATTAATCATCCAGGCAGCAGTTAAGAACCACTACATCTGGAGTAACTTAGTGAACCAGTTGGGTTTTTAATGACAATTGCCAATGGTGATATAGTCACCACTAAGCCAATTTTTAATTCCAGATTTTTATTGAATTCAAATTTCATCATCTGGGATTTGAACCCCTATACTTAGAACACTAGTTGAAGGTTCTAGATAAGCCAAAGGTAAGAAGAAGTTGGACCTTTTTAATCTAATTGAATAAAAGCCTGGTGCCTCTGCATTGCAACAGAAATGTTAAATAGGAAGGATGATAATATTGCAGATTAAAATTATCTATGCTCTGTGACTTTGTTATACCTTTATGAAGCATAAATATTTGATTTGAGTTGGCCCTTGCCTTCAAATTTCAAATCTATAGAACCGACTCACAACAATGATTTCTGGTTATTTTAAAAAATTCTCCCTGAACTAAATGAATTAAAATTGTTGGTCAGTTCTCCATTTTATTTTATGACTGTTATTTATTTATTTATTAACTTGCTGCTTTATAAATTTAATTGTGATCTCTGCTGCTCCATTAGTTCGTAGTTTCTTATGTAGCTGTGTTGAGTGTTCATTAGTACTGTATCCCTTTCCCATCTTCAACAGTGTATGGCTCAAACTCTGAGTAACATAAAACTGTAGAACATTTACAGTTTAAACGTCCTGCTTTATTACTACTTCAAATCATTACAACTGTGCAGTCTGCTGTGCATTGTCATCGCATTATTTGGGAATGCCAACACATAATACTTGAATAATAATTAAAGCTAAACTGTCTTTATCCTGTATTGAAATATCACAAGATCAATTTGTATTGTAGATACTGAACACTTGGGTATGTTATGATAGAGCCAAAGAAACTTCAGAGTACAAAGCATGCAGGAGGAAATGTGATTCAGCTTATTTTGCATAGAGCACATTAAGGAATAAAACAACTAGAAAGCATAACCCAATTTGTACTTCCCTTGTGGACAGCATAACATTTTTTACACAGCTCCACTCAGAAGCAGAAATTCTAATGAAGGTAAACAACCACTCCACACCAATCAGCCATTTTGCTAGAACTATTCAAGGTCCAAAGTAAGTTCTTAATGGGAAAGATTGTGTAGATATTTTTAATCAAACTGTTCAGAGATGTGATGACAAACCTTGGGATCAGGTGGTATTTGAACCTAGGCCCCCGGCTCAGAGGTTGGGACAGAACCATGATCCATGAGCATCCATCTGCTGTGAATTCTATACTGACATGTATGCATTAATGAACATATCCTGTAGTGAAATTGCTGATAATATAGAACATGGAGAACTGTTTTGAGAGACTGATTCACCTAACATACATTTATATTGTAACTTCATTAGTCTGCCGTAGTTACACATCGCTGCCATGGTTCCACATTTTTAGATTAGATTAGATTAGATTGCAGCGTGGAAACAGGCCCTTCGGCCCAACAAGTCCACACTGACCTGCCGAAGCGCAACCCACCCATACCCCTACATTTACCCCTTACCTCACACTACGGGCAATTTAGCATGGCCAATTCACCTGACCTGCACATCTTTGGAATGTGGGAGGAAACCGGAGCACCCGGAGGAAACCCACACAGACATGGGGAGAACGTGCAAACTCCACACAGTCAGTCGCCTGAGGCAGGAATTGAAACCGGGACTCGGGCGCTGTGAGGCAGCAGTGCTAACCACTGTGCCACCATGCCGACCTTGCATCCCTCATCGACCTTGCATGTGAAATATTTTACCCCAAATACAACTGAGCCGAACATTAATCCTTGAGTTGATTCAAACATGTATAGAAACAGCAACTTTTTTTCTTGAGCTCTTCTACAAAGTTTCAAACTACACTTGTTTGAAAATTACCAGGAAATATAAAGAGGGCAAAGACAGTCTCAAATACAAAAGTCATCCCATGCAAGACCTACCATTGATATCCATATACTGCTGTGGTGCCGCTAAAGAGCTGCAGCAAAGCGATTGCTAAAAAGGCTTGCATGAGTGGCTACTAAAATTAGCAAAATAAATTGCAAAGCTTTCAAACCGGACAACTGTGGGTCTGGTGACAGGAAATGCTGCCTGGCCTAAAGATAATATGCCTGCGACGGCTCCAAGATAAATCAATGATAAGTAACACAGTAACTGGAAAAGCTACTACAATGTAAAGGAAACATGAATGAAATATAACATGAGTTTGGTCAATGATTTGAACAGAATTAAAACGTTACATGTTCTAAAATAATGATGCTCCATCTAATCAGTGTGTTGTCCTCGCCAAAGAGCAGAGAAATGTCTTCATTAGTATTGCAGTCCGTTATGAGTAGTGTACTTCAATAACATTGAATTTATTCTGTACCCCAAATAGTCTTCACAAAATATAAGTCTAAAGGATTTCCTTTAAGTCTAACATACCTAGATTTTCATGCCTCCAGGTATTTGTACCTCTGTGGTAGGAATCCTGCTTTCTAGTGAGGAGCCAGATGAAAGCTGGCTGGGATGGTGCAACTGGCTGACATCATGATTTCCAACCTCTTGGGATGAGTTATGTAAGCCTCTAGTGGGCAAGGCTCTTTCATATTTGTCACTCAGGTTTTGGTGTGCACAGATTTGTTCATTTATCATGTTGGCATAACCCTCTCTCATGGTTGACTGTATTTTTTCCCCAAGGCTTTCAAATCCCATTTGCAAGCTTTCTTGAACCTTTGAACCCACGTCAGATATACCAGCATTCAGGGAATTTTGAAGAGATGTTCCTATGTTGCTCAGTCCCTGGATAAAAGAGTTTTCTACCACCGATACTATTTGAGGTGATGCCTCCTCCCTGGTAGTCTGGAATGCAGTCAGTTTTTGTTTAAGCAAATTTTGGACATCAGCTAAAGAGCTATTCAGTCTTGACATGGTCAACATCATTCTGTCCACAGCATCATTCATCACTTGCACTGAAGTTAGGAGACTTTGGAGATAGGACTGTTGCTCCACTACTCTCCTTTTGAAAGCTGGTTCATTGATTTCCAAATTTAGCAGTTCCTCCTTTTGCGATTCAGACCAAGGAGTTGTGAGTGGTCTTTTCAAATCGCCTTTGCCCAAGGGAGATTGAGGGTTCTCCAGTACTGATGACTCTAAAGTAGATGCAGATATTGTGGTGCAGCCACTCTGGAGTATGAAAGATTTATTTGGACCTCTCTTTCCTGTGTAGAGAAACCAAGTGAAAGTAAGGTGTGCTGGAAATTATGGTTGAGAATCCATAATTATAGCACCAAGTACCCTGGGGCAGATAAATATCTAATAATTGGCCAAAACAGCGCAAACCTGAGGATAAATGGAGCAGCTACTAACACCTTTGTTGTAGGGACCATGTAGAATTCAGCAAGATAAGTGCAAGACATAATTTTTAAAATACTTAGCCAAATAGATGAACATGTTCAGAACTTGGCTTGTATTGTCTTGAAGAGGGGTCTTCTGGTGCAGTGATAATAAAAACATCGGAGCCTGAGTTTAAGTCCCAACTATTTCAGAAGTAGTCATAACGTCTCTGAACAGGTTGACTAAACTAGCACCAGAAGCTGTTCCATTTGATTTGAGGTTTCCTAACCATGAAGTAGAAATTGCACCAGAATGGCATAAAATATCACTTTTCTTCCCCATCGAAAAGGGTACTAATTACATCAAATTGTCATGACCTGATGTGAATTAAGAAACCTTACACTAGAATCATAGAACCATATAGTACAGACAGGAGCAGGCCCTTTGTCTCACCTTGTCTGTGTCAACCATGATGTCATTTTAAACTCATCCCATCTGCCTGCGTGTGGTCCATATCACTATAATTTCCTGCCTGTTCATGTATCCCTCCAAATGCCTCTTAGAAGCAGATGCAATAGTAACATTTATTACCTCCCCTGGTAGTCTGTTCCAGGCACCTACCACCCTCTGCATAAAATACTTGCCTTGTACAGGTTTTCCTGCTATAATGCATGTTTTGTTTGAATTTGCTATAATGCGATTTGACAAATTAGGGACACTGTTTCTAAAGCACAAACTTTCAAAGTAATTGATTATAACGCAATTCTGGCCCTGCTTTAAGTGATTTTCTTAACACTGGATTGCATGAGAACAGAACTACCGAGTTCTAGCAGAACGGACTGTACATCTCCTTTAAACGTTTCCCTCTCACCTTAAAGCTATGTCCCATAGTATTTGACACTTCCACCCTGGGAAAAAGACTCCTACTATCAAATCTATGTACTTCTACCAGGCTGTACTTCAGCCCTGCTCTATTGAAAACAATCCAGCAAGTTTGTCTCTCTAAGCTAATAACGTTCCAATATAGGCAAACCCTGGTAAACCTCTTTTGCACCCTCTCCAAAGCTACCTTCCTATCATATAGTGACCAGAACTGCACATGTGGCTGAATGTAGCTGAATTCAAATTTTATAAAGATGCAACATGATTTGCCAACTTATACGTTCAATGTTCACAGGTGCGTCAAGGAATGGCAGATAGAGTTTAATTTAGATAAATGGGAGATGAATTTTGGAAAGGCAAATCATGGCATGACTTATAGACTTAATGGTAAGGTCTGGGTAGTGTTGCTGAACAAAAATCTTGGAGTGCAGGTTTATAGGTCCTTGAAAGTGGAGTCACAGATCGATAGGATAGTGAAGAAGGCATTTAGTATGCTTTCCTTTATTGGTCAGAGTATTAAGTACAGGAGTTGGGACGTTATGTTGCGGCTGTACAGGATATTGGGTAGGCCACTTTTTGGCATAGAGATGTACAGCATGGAAACAGACCCTTCGGTCCAACCTGTCCATGCCGACCAGATATCTCAACCCAATCTAGTCCCACCTGCCAGCACCCTGCCCATATCCCTCCAAACCCTTCCTATTCATATACCCATCCACATGCCTCTTAAATGTTGCAATTGTACCAGCCTCCACCACATCCTCTGGCAGCTCATTCCATATATGTACCACCCTCTGCCTGAAAAGGTTGCCCCTTAGGTCTCTTTTATATCTTTTCCCTCTCACCCTAAACCTATGCCCTCTAGTTCTGGACTCCCGACTCCATTGTCTATTTATCCTATCTATGCCACTCATAATTTTGTAAAACTCTATAATGTCACCCCTCAGCCTCCGACGCTGCAGGGAAAACAGCTCCAGCCTGTTCAGCCTCTCCCTATAGCTCAAATCCTCCAACCCTGCAACATCCTTGTAAATCTTTTCTGAACTCTTTCACGTTTCACAACATCTTTCCAATAGGAAGGAGAGCAGAATTGCACGCAATATTCCAACAGTGGCCTAACCAATGTCCTGTACATCCACAACATGACCTCCCAACTCCTGTACTCAATACTCTGACCAATAAAGGAAAGCATACCAAACGCCTTCTTCACTATCCTATCTACCTGCGACTCCACTTTCCAGGAGCTATGAACCTGCACTCCAAGGTCTCTTTGTTCAGCAACACTCCCTGGAACCTTACCATTAAATAGGTAAAAACAATGACTGCAGATGCTGGAAACCAGATTCTGGATTAGTGGTGCTGGAAAAGCACAGAAGTTCAGGCAACATCCGAGGAGCAGTAAAATTAACGTTTCGGGCAAAAGCCCTTCATCAGGAATACAGGCAGAGTGCCTGAAGGGTGGATTTATTTCTCCACCCTTCAGGCACGCTGATGAAGGGCTTTTGTCCGAAACGTTGATTTTACTGCTCCTCGGATGCTGCCTGAACTGCTGTGCTTTTGCAGCACCACTAATCCAGGATCCTTACCATTAAGTGTATAAGTCCTGCTAAGATTTGCTTCCCCAAAATGCAGCACATCGCATTTATCTGAATTAAACTCCATCTGCCACTTCTCAGCCCATTGGCCCATCTGGTCAAGATCCTGTTGTAATCTGAGATAATCCTCTTCGCTGTCTACTACACTTCCAATTTTGGTGTCATCCGCAAACTTATTAAATGTACCTCTTATGCTCGCATCCAAATAATTTATGTAAATGACAAAAAGTAGAGACGCAGCACCGATCCTTGTGGCACTCCACTGGTCACTGGCCTCCAGTCTGAAAAACAACCCTCCGTCACCACCCTTTGTCTTCTACCTTTGAGCCAGTTCTGTATCCAAATGGCTAGTGCTCCCTGTATTCCATGAGATCTAACCTTGCTCACCAGTCTCCCATGGGGAACCTTGTCGAACGCCTTACTGAAGTTCATACAGATCACATCTACCTCTCTGCCCTCATCAATCCTCTTAGTTACTACTTCAAAAAACTCAATCAAGTTTGTGAGACTGGATTTCCTACACACAAAGCCATGCTGACTATCCCTAATCACTCCTTGCCTTTCCAAATACATGTACATCCTGTCCCTCAGGATTCCCTCAAACAACATGCCCACAACTGAGGTCAGGCTCACTTGCCTAAAATTCCCTGGCTTGTCTTTACCGCCCTTCTTAAACAGTGGCACCACGTTTGCCAACCTCCAGTCTTCCAGCACCTCACTTGTGACTATTGATGATACAAATATCTCAGTAAGAGGCCCAGCAATCATTTCTCTAGCTTCCCACAGAGTTCTCAGGTACACCTGATCAGGTCCTGGGAATTTATCCACCTTTAACCGTTTCAAGACATCCAGCACTTCCTCCTCTGTAATCTGGACATTTTGCAAGATGTCACCATCTATTTCCCTACAGTCTATATCTTCCATATCCTTTACCACAGTAAATACTGATGCAAAATATTCATTTAGTATCTTCCCCATTTTCTGTGGCTCCACACAAAGACCAACTTGCTGATCTTTGAGGGGCCCTATTATCTCCCTAGTTACCCTTTTGTCCTTAATATATTTGTAAAAACCCTTTGAATTCTCCTTAATTCTATTGCCAAAGCTATATCATGTCCCCGCTTTACTCTCCTGATTTCCCTCTTAAGTATACTCCTACTTCCTTTATACTCTAAGGATCCACTCGATCTATCCTGTCTATACCTGACATATGCTTCCTTCTTTTTCTTAACCAAACCCTCAATTTCTCTAGTCATCCAGCATTCCCTATACCTACCAGCCTTCCCTTTCACCCTGACAGGAATAATCTTTCTCTGGATTCTTGTTATCTCATTTCTCAAGGCTTCTATTTTCCAGGCCAGCCCTTTACGTGCAAACATCTTCCTCCAATCAGCTTTTGAAAGTTCTTGCCTAATACCGTCAAAATTGACCTTTCTCCAATTTAGAACTTCAACTTTTAGATCTGGTCTATCCTTTTCCATCACTACTTTAAAATGAATAGAATTATGGTCGCTGGTCCGAAAGTGCTCCCCCACTGACACCTCAGTCACCTGCCCTGTCTTATTTCCCAAGAGTAGGTCAGGTTTTGCACCTTCTCTAGTAGGTACATCCACATACTGAATCAGAAAATTGTCTTGTACACACTTAACAAATGCCCCTCCATCTAAACCTTTAACACTATGGCAGTCCCAGTTGACTTCTGGAATTTTGCATTCAGTTCTGGTCTCCATGCTATAGGAAGGATGTTGTGAAACTTGAAAGGATTCAGAAAAGATTTACAAGGATGTTGCCAGATCTGGAGGTTTGAGCTGTAGAGAAAGGCTGAATAGGCAGGGGCTATTTTCATGAGGCGCTGATAGAGTGAATAGCCAAGGTCTTTTCACTAGAGTAACTGAGTCCAAACCTAGAGAGTATCGGCTTAAGGTGAGAGAGGAAAGATTGAAAAAGGGATCTTATGGGAGGCAACTTCACACAGAGGGCGGTGTGTCTATGGAATGAACTGCTAGACAAAGTGGTGGAGGCTAATACAATATTTAAAAGGCATCTGAAATTGGTATATGAATAAGGGTTTAGCAGGATATGGGCCAAATGGGACTAGATTAATTTAGTTTATCTAGTTTGCATGGAGGAGTTGGACTGAAGGGTCTGGTCCTGTATAGTACTGCTCTGTAACTCTAAGACTGGCAAGCATGCCGTAAATTTTCTTTACCACCTGATCCACTTGTGTTACCACTTTCAGGGAACTATGGACTTGCACTCTAAGATCCCTCTGTACATCAATGCTGTTCAGGCTCCTACCATTAACTGTATACTTTTCCTTAGCATTTGATCTCCCAAAAAAAGTGCAGTACCTCACACTTACCCAGATTACATGACCTGATGGCTCAGTGGTTAGCATTGCTGCCTCAGTGTCATAGTGTCTGGGCATGTGCAGACTAGGTGGATTAGCCATGGGAAATATAGGGTTACAGGGATGGGGTAATCTTTGGAGGGCTTGTGTGGACTTGATAGGCCAAACGGCCTACTTTCACACTGCATGGATTCTTTAAACTACATCAGCCATTTCTCCAACCTATCTATATCCCACTGTATCCTTTGACAATTTTCTACCCTATCCACAACCCCACTGATCTTTGTATTGTCTGCAAACTTATTAACCCATCCATCTATATTTTCATCCAACCAGCAGAGGTCCCAGTACAGATCCCTGAGAATAGCACTAGCCATGGACCTCCAACCTGAAAAACACCCTTCCACTACCATTCTTTTCCAAATGTGAGTTTATCCTGTACTGAAGAATCTTCTCAGATAGTTTCCCTACTATCGATGCAAGACTCACTGGCCAATTATTTCTTGGATTATCCCTGTTGTCCTTTTTAAACAAAAGAAGGACAACATCGGCTATTCTTTAGCCACAGGCAAAATCCTAGAAGACTGAAGAGGATATAAAGATCTCCATCAAGGCCCCAACAATCTCCTCCCTTGCCTCCTTCAGTATCCTCAGATACATTCCATCAGGCTCTGAGGTCTTATTTACCTTAAAGTTTTTCAAGATACTCAAAACCATCCCCACCTAAATATTGCCAGTATGTTAACACAGCCCTCCCTAATTTTAGTATCATCCATGTCCTTCTCCTTGATGAATCTCACTGGAGTGAAGAAGGATGAGAGGTGACGTGATAGGAGGTGTACAAAATGATGAGAAGCATAGATAGAGTGAATAGTCAGAGACCTTTTCTCAGGGGAGAAGTGGCTATCACAAGGAGGCATAATTTTAAGGTGATTGGAGGAAGGGGAGATGTCAGAGGTCAGTTCTGTACACACAGTGGTGGGTACGTGGAATGCATTGCCAGCAATGGTGGTAGAGTCAGATACATGAGGGATGTTTAAGCAACTCTTGGATAGGCACATAGACAATAGTAAAATGAAGGATATGTAGGTTAGTTTGATCTTAGAGTAGGATAAAAGATTGGCACAACGTCAAGAGGCTGTTCTGTTTTATGAATCCTGATGGGAAGTACTCATTAAGGACCACACCTCTTCCTTTGGCTCCATGCATAAATTCCCTTCTTGAAGACATGTAACTTTTCCATGGCCTCCCTCTTGCTCCTAATATAGGTGTAAAATGCCTTGATTAATCCTTCTTGCCAAGAATATTTCAAGTCCCCTTTTAGCCCTCCTAATTCCTTATTTAAGTTCCTTAAGGGCCTTGTTCTGCTTTGTTTCCTAAACTTTATATATGCCTCCATTTTCTTTTTGACTAAACTTTCAATATCATTATCATCCAGGGTTTCTGAATCATGCCATCCTCATCTTTCATCCTCACAGGATCATGCTGGTGCTAAACTCTGATCAATTGGTCTTCAAAAGACTCCCACATACCAGATGTGGATTTACTTTCAAACAGCTACCCCAAAACTATTTTCTCTAGCTCCTCCCTAAAACTGTTGTAATTAGTCTTCCCCCAATTAGCAATTTGACCAGAGGACCAGTCTTATACATAATTATCTTAAATACTTTTGGAATTATGATCACTGTTCCCAGAATTCTCTCCCACTGAAACTGAGATCACCTGGCCAGGCTCATCCCCAATATAGGGCAAAAACGAGTACTGCAGATGCTGGAGATTAGAGCCAAGAATGTGGTGCTGGAAAAGCACAGCCAATCAGGCAGCATCCGAGGAGCAGAAAAATCGATATTTCAGGCAAAAGAATTCCTGATGAAGGGCTTTTGCCTGAAACGTCGATTTTCCTGCTCCTTGGGTGCTGCCTGACTGGCTGTGCTTTTCTGGCACCACACACTTGGCTCATCCACAATATAAGGTCTAGTGTGGCCCCTTCCCTAGTTGGAATATTTACATATTGTTTCAAGGAGCCTTCCTGGATTCACCTAACAAATTCTGCTCCATCTAAGCCAGTAGCGCTGCTGTGGTTCTGTTCGCCGAGCTGGAAGTTTTTGTTGCAAATGTTTCGTCCCCTGTCTAGGTGACATCCTCAGTGCTTGGGAGCCTCCTGTGAAGCACTTCTGTGGTGTTTCCTCCGGCATTTATAGTGGCCTGTCCCTGCCGATTCCGGTTGTCAGTTTCAGGTGTCCGCTGTAGTGGCCGGTATATTGGGTCCAGGTCTATGTGTTTGTTGATGGAGTTTGTGGATGAGTGCCATGCTTCTAGGAATTCCCTGGCTGTTCTTTGTTTCGCTTGCCCTATAATGGTAGTGTTGTCCCAGTCAAATTCATGTTGCTTGTCGTCTGCGTGTGTGGCTACTAGGGATAGCTGGTCATGTCGTTTCGTGGCTAGTTGATGTTCATGAATGCGGATCGTTAGCTGTCTTCCTGTTTGTCCTATATAGTGTTTTGTGCAGTCCTTGCATGGGATTTTGTACACTACTAGTAGCGCTATGGGAATCCAGGTCAATCTTGAAGTTAAAATCACCTACTACAACAACCCTGCTGTCTTTATATCTTTCCATGCTCCGGTTACAAACCTGTTCCTTTATCTCTTGCTGGCTCCTGACAGGCCTACGGTATAAATGTGTTGCTGGAAAAGCACAGCAACACATTCTGATCTCCAGCAGCTGCAGACCTTACTGTCTCCTAGGCTGACAGTATAACCCCATCATAGTGATTGAACCATTTCTTATTCCTGAGTTCTACCCATATGACCTCATTAGAGGAGTCCTTCATGATGTCCTCTCTTAGTGCAGCTCTGACATTCTCCTCAAATCAGTAATGCAACTCCTCCAACCCTTTTACATCCCTCTTGATTTCACCTGAAACATCTAAACACTGGAACATTGAGCTGCCAGTCCAGCTGTTTTCTCAACTAAGTTTCTATAATGGCTACAGCACTGAAATTCCTTGCACTAATCCAGGTTCTCAGCTCATCTGCCTTACCTGTTACATTCCTTGCATTAAAATAAATACAGTTCAGACTACCAGTCCCATGTTATTTATTGACCTGGCCCTGTCTGTTCTTCCTATTAGACTTAAGACTTAGTTAACCTCTACCTTTTCCTCAATCACTCCACATGTTGAATCACTGCTCTGGTTCCCAACTCCCAGCACACGAGTTTAAACATTCGAGTGGCACAAGCAAACCTCCCTGGATCTTGGTGTCCCCCCAGTTTTGGTACAACCTGCCGTTCTTATACAGGTCCCTCCTTCCCTGGAAGGGATCCAGATATTTGAAGTCCTTCCTCCTACACCAGCTTTTTAGCCGCACATTAAACTATCCTGTGGCACAGGGAGCAATCCCAAGATTATAACCCGAGAGGTCCTGCTTTTCAACTTTCTACCTAACTCCCTAAATTCCCTCATCTCGCTTCCTGCCTATGTTGTTAGTCCCAGTCTGGACCACAACCTCTGGTTGTTCACCCTCCCTTTCAGAACATCCTGTGCACGCTCAGAGACATCCTTGACCCTGGCAGCAGGGTGGTAACACACCATCATGGAATCTCGCTCGTGGCCACAGAAATGCCTATCTGTGCCCCTGACTATCAAGTCCCCTATCCCAACCTACACATTGACCCTCCCTGCTGTACAACAGAGTTAATCATGGTGCCACTGATCTGGCTGCTGCTCTTGCTTTCCCCAAGAAGCCAGTTCCCTTACACTATCCAAAGCAGCAAACCTGTTAGAGGGGAGAGTAGCCAGAGGGCACTTCTGTACTGCCTGCCTGCTCCTGCTGGCGGTCACCCATCTATCTAGCTGTGACCACATCCCTGAAACTCCTTATCAATAAAACATTCTGTCTCCTGGATGCTCCTCAGTGAGTCCATCTGCTGCTCCAACCGATCCATGTGGTCCTAGAGGAGCTGCACATGGACACACTTCCTGCAGACAAGGTTGTCAGGCATATTTGACTTCTCCCTGATCTCCCAGGATAAGCATACCATTCCATTAACTGCCATTACTACCTTCCAGTAACCACAGGATTGAAAGAAAAGGGAGAGGATAGAAAAAGGAAAAGGATGTATGTCAGCACTGCTGATTAAAGAGGAAACAACACAAGAGTAAGGAAGGATATTAGCTCAGCTGAAATGAAGTTAGTATTAGTAAAGCTTAGAAACACCAAGAGGCAAAAAATTATATTGGGGGTTTTATGTAGACTCCCAAATTGTAGTGATAATGTTGCAGAAGGCATTAGACAGATAATTGGAAAAACAAGCAATACAGGCCCACCTGTCATGATGGGCTACTTTAATCTGCAAATCAAATCAGTAATCATATGGAAGAGGAATTCCTTGTGTACAATAGTCAATCTAGCTGTGCAGGACCACTTGGGGAACATTGATCATAACATGATAGAATTCTTCATTAAGAGTGATGTAGTTGATTCTGAGATGAGGGTCCTGAATCTAAATAAAGGAAATTATGATGGTATGAAGCACGATCTGGTCAAGATAAATTGGGAAACATTCCTTAAAGATTGACAGTGGATAGGTAATTAAGAGTTAATTAAGATTTTAAAAAGCACATGGGTGAACTGCAACAACTGCTCGTCCCTGTTGATCACAAAAATAAAATGGGAAAGGTAGCCCAACGATGTACGAGGGGAATTTGAAATAGTTTTGTATCCCAGGGAGAGGAATACAAATTGGCCAAAAAGACAGCAGACATAAGGATTGGGGGCCGTTTAGAAATCAGAAAAGGAGGACAAAAGGATTGAGTAAGAAGGGAAAAATAGAGAGAGAGCGAGTAAGCTTACAGAGAACATATAAACACATTTGTAATCAGTTTGTAGGTAAGAAGACAAATATGCATCCCTTATAGTCAGAAATGGGAAACTGTAATGGAGAACAAAGAAATATTTAAATACATACTTTGGTTCTGTCTTCATTAAATGAGGACACACAATGTCCCAAAATGTTGCAGAACACAGGGTCAAGAGAAGTGCAGGAAATAATGGAAATCTGTATTCGTAGGGAAATGTTGTTGGGGGAAATTGGTGGGATTTTAAGACCTACTGAGCTTTTCCAGCAAACAATTTTTATTTAGAAAATATCCATGTGATCTGAAACTTTTGAGTCCAAAAGTCCACAAAATAAAAGGGATATGAGATGCTGTTCCTCCAGTTTGCGTTGGATTTCATTTGCAGCAGACTAGAACAGAAATGTGAGCATGATAACAGGTTGGTGTATTGAAATGGCAGGTGACTGAAAAGTCCTGGTCATGTTTGTGGACTGAGCAGTATTCTGCAAAGTGGCCTCCATAATATGGACAGGTTGCATTATGAGCAGTAAATACGGTAAATTAGATTGAAAGATAAATAAGTAAGTTGCTTCTTCACCTTAAAGGAGTGGTTACTCAAAGGCAGCACGAGCCTTGTCAGGCAAAAGAGGGTGATAGTGGATATCAATTATTTAAAACTTCCTTTTAAAAGAAAGAAACACAGCACCTTAGATATACTGATGGGGAATAGAGGTCCATGTTCTCCCAGTGTCTGCGTGGGTTTCCTTCAGTGTCCTGGGATGTGCAGACTGGTGGATTGGGCAAGGGGAATGCAGCATTACAAGGATAGGGTATGGGTGGGTTTGAGTGGGGTGCTCTTTGGAGAATCAGTGTGGACTTAATGGCCAAATGGCCTGCTTAAAACAATAGGGATCATAGAGTCATAGAGATGTACAGCACGGAAACGGACCCTTCAGTCCAACTCGTCCATGCCGATCAGATATCCCAAATCAATCTAGTCCGACTTGTTAGCATCCAACCCATATCCCTCCAAACCCTTCCTATTCATATAGATGCCTTTTAATGATTGCAATTGTACCAGCCTCCACCACTTCCTCTGGCAGCTCATTCCATACACGTACCACGCTCTGTGTGGAAAAAGTTATCCCTTAGCTCTCTTTTATATCTTTTCTCTCTCACCCTTAACCTATGCCCTCTAGTTCTGGGCTCCCCCACCCAGGGAAGAGACTTTGTCTATTTATCCCATCCTTCCCCCTCATGATTTTATAAACCTCTATAAGGTCACCCCTCAGCCTCCAGGGAAAACAGTCATAGCCTATTCAACCTCTCCCTATTGCTCAAATCCTGGCAACATCCTTGCAATTCCTTTCTGAACCCTTTTCACGTTTCACAACATCCTTCCAATAGGAAGGAGACCAGAATTGCACACAACATTCCAAAAGAGGGCTAACCAATGTCCTGTACAGCCGCAACATGACCTCGCAACCCTTGTACTCAGTACTCTGACCAATAAAGGAAAGCATACCAAACGCCTTCTTCACTATCCTATCTATCTGTGGCTCCAATTTCAAGGAGCTATGAACCTGCACTCCAAGGTCTGTTTGTTCAGCAACACTCTCTAGGACCTTACCATTAAGTGTATAAGTCCTGCTAAGACTTGCTTTCCCAAAATGCAGCACCTCACATTTATCTGAATTAAACTCCATCTGCCACTTCTCAGTCCATTGAGCCATCTGATCATGATCCTGTTGTAATCTGAGGTAACCTTCTTCGCTGTCCACTACACCTCCAATTTTAGTGTCATCTGCAACTTACTAACTATACCTCTTATGCTCACATCCAAATCATTTATATAAATGACAAAAAAGTAGTGGACCCAGCACCAATCCTTGTGGCACTCCACTGGTCACAGGTCTCCAGTCTGAAAAACAAGCCTCCACCACCACCTTCTGCATCCAAATAGCTAGTTCTTCCTGTATTCCATGAGATCTAACCTTGCTCACCAGTCTCCCATGGGGAATCTTGCAGAATGCCTTATTGAAGTCCATATAGATCACATCCACCGCTCTTGCCCTCATCAATCCTCTTTGTTACTTCTTCAAAAAAACTCAATCAAGTTTGAGAGACATGATTTCCCACGCAAAAAGCCATGTTGACTATCCCTAATCAGTCCTTACCTTTCCAAATACATGTACATCCTGTCCTTCAGGATTCCTTCCAACAACTTGCCCATCACAGACGTCAGGCTCACCGGTCTATAGTTCCCTAGCTTGTCCTTACCATCTTTCTTATACAGTGGCACCATGTTAGCCAACCTTCAGTCTTCCGGCACCTCACCTGTTAAACTTGACGATACAAATATCTCAATAAGAGGCCCAGCAATCACTTCCCTAGCTTCCCACAGAGTTCTAGGGTTCACCTGATCAGGTCCTGGGGATTTATCCTCTTTTATACATTTCAAGACATCCAGCATTTCCTCCTATTCTATGATTCTATGGTGTAGGACATCAAAGAAATCATGATTACGGGTTTTAAGGGACTGGACAATGGGAGAAAAAGAACACAGTCAAGATAGGAAGAAATAAATTCAACTGGATATGAACAGGCTGACATGATTGGTCTGCCAGTGCAGTCTTGTTTGTGGATTTTGGGAAGAAAGTAGAAATGGTATGGGGAAATCATCAGGTGGGAAGTTGTGGAGGGAAGGTATTGAAAGGAGGTGAGGTCACTGTACAGGGGCAGAAAAGTAGTACTGTTGGAGAGTCAATGCTTTGCTTCTGCGATGTACAGGGAAGTATGCTAGATGAGAACATCATCTTTGTCAGCAGGTTGCATTGAGCATCTATTTTCCCAATGTCAAACCAAAAAAAATCTTTTCTTATTTTAAGCTGTTGAACAATACCTTTTGGGGATTGTTACACCTTTGCAAAGCGTGACCTCCAGAGTCCTGATGACAGAAAACTGTAGAACTTGTGAATTATAACCAATTGCTTAAAGGGTGGGCTTAAATTGCTAATATAGTCCCTCAGGAAATCATCACATAGATTTTTAAAAGCCAAGGGACTGGAGATGAATTCCTAGTTGTGACAGGAGTCATTTAAACTACAGATGGTTCAACTATCTGACACAGACAGCTCTCTACCTTTGATCTCTCCACAAATGAAAGTATGGGATTGAAGCAATATCTAATTTTTGAACAATTCATTCATGAGAAGTTGACTGGGCCCAACATTTATTGCCCACACCTATTTGCTCTTCAGAATGTGGTGACAAGCTGCCTTCGAGATCAACAGCAGTCCATTCAGTGTGAAACACATTAAAATGTTTTCCGTTTTTGAGTTGTCTACAGGGAATCTAGATATGGTTCATCCACTGAAAGTCAAAAATCCCCAAAAAGTGCAGAGATCTTTTTTCTGAGGCTGTGCTTAGTGCCCTGAAATAAATGGATTAAAAATGGTGTTGAAAAGAACTTAAGTTTGCCATAGTCTAACCAGACCACAGGGCTGCTCTCTCATTAATAAGAGATGACTGGTGGTGGTTTAACCTGATGGTCACCGCACCTCAGGCAAGGAGAGAGGTTAAGAGCTTCATGGTAACCTCACCTGTGGGAACTGAACCCATGTTGTTGGAATCACTCTGCATTATAAACTAGCTGTTCAGCCAACTGAGCTACCAACCGCTAAACAAGATTATTAGAAGCAATGTAAATGTAACTTGAAAACAGTACAGATAATACACAACTTTTATTATTTTTGTTCTTTATGGCTTTGTAAAGTGCAACATTAGACCCATACTTTCAATTTATTAATATATGAAGACTGATTTGCAGAAGAGAACAGATACTCACTGTGAGTAGTGTGGACACTTGATGTGATAATACTGTTGGTTGGAGCTTCCTGCCACTGTAAAGAAAAATCAAAGTGGAGGCTTCATATAAATAGAGTAATTATTTTAAATAATTACCTAAAAGATGGTTATTGTTTGTATGTCTCACCTAAAATGACTGGAGAATGCATTGTGCTAAAATTGCTCACTGGTTTTCAGCTATTAAAACTCACCCATTTAAAAATATTAGTAACACATCATTTAAGTCGTTACATTTGTTTTAACCCTTTCATCCGACTCTCAGGGTATCCATGATGCTGCCCCATATTAGGTAAAGCCTAATTAAACTGGTGTGAATTGGAGTTAGGGGTGTAACATTCTAGAAATGGCAGCAAAATTAATGTAATATCGATCTGCTTAAATACAGTTCACAGTCCAGGGATGAATCTCAATCATGTCTGTACAGGTTCCACAGTAATGCTGTGCACTGTAAAATATACATATACATATTCAATGTTTGAGCCTTCAGTCTAATGGTGAAAATTCAGAATTATGGCTATATTTACACTCCCAATATCATGAAATATTAGTTGTAACAGCAGTATGGTGCATTAGGGACTTCTACAATGGTAGTAAGGGTCTACTCTCACTCACACATAGGTGGTTCCTCATCTCAGCTGAATAAGATAGTAGCCAGACACGAAAACGGAGTTAGACTCACAGGAATAGGTACCCAACTTGATTTTGAACATTTTCAGACAGAAAGGTTTCAGACACAGATTGACAGGAGCTCCTTACAGGGTTTTATTTCAGAAGCAAGACAGACCAAACACTACCGAACCCATCTGCCTTGCCAATGGAATAAAAACGGAACTGAATAGAACATATCCTTATTTGTATTGCATGAATATTTCATATTGAGTTGATCTTCTTCTTTTGTTAGGTGTCTATATAGGGAAATAAGATGTTAACAATCTGGCAATGTGATTCTCTGATATAAATGTAGTTTGGGTAATAACATTGGGCCTACATAAGGAAGAGTAGATGATTTTACATGCAAATAGAATTGAGCAAACAAACTCCTTTCCTTGCATTATAAGTTATAGTGCATATAGTATAATTTAATCAAGATTATTTGTTTTGCATTCTGATAGATTAACTACCATCAAGTTGTAAGCTACAGTAAGAGTACAAGGAGTTTTTCATTATGCATTCCCTTAAACAAAATTTCATTTATACAGGCACATACTACTATTTAACTAACCATGTAATAATATTTATGTTTCCTCACATATAAATAATAATTGGGGTTTACAGCTAACGCTGAGGAAGAATGCAATATAATACAAGATTTTAGAAATTTTTCAACTCATTAGTTAAGTAGCAATTAAATGTTAACATAGGGAAATGGGAGGTGATGCACTTTGAGAGGAAAAATATATCACCTACACCTTAGACAATAAGACAATTCTATGAAAGTGACAGAAAGAAGAGGTTTGAGGAACAAATCAAGAAAATCAGATTAACGGGTCAGCAAAACAATTTTAAATGCTAGTACGAGTGCATGGGCTTATTTCAAGGCATATACAATTCAAAATATTTTATTAAAATGTATACATTTGCACTTCACATACTGTGTACAGTTCTGGTCTCCAAACTGTTGAAAGAACTTAGAAACATTGAAGAAAATGTGTTAGGTGAAGGGGTAAATGTAGGGCAATCGGTCTGGGTGGGTTGCGCTTCGGCAGGTTGGTGTGGACTTGTGGGGCCGAAGGGCCTGTTCCACACGAAGTAATCTAATCTAAAAACAAAGTCTACAAATATGAGAGAATAGAGATTACTGCTCTGAGGAAACACTGCTTAAATTGCAACTTTTCTTTTTGCACGCAATGAGAATAACGAATACATTACCACAAGTAGTGATTGAGTTTGGATGGTTTCAAAAGGAAACTAGACAAATGCATAAAGTAAATATGAATAGAATGACAATAGAGATTGACAACAGACTGTAATTTCGATTTCATTCAAGGGGCGACTTGCTATAAAGGGATTGCAATGAAGGTTCAGTAAACTAATTCCTGGGATAGAGGGACAGTTCTAGGAGCAAAGATAAAGTAGACAAGAGATATAGTCTGCGGAGTTGAGAAGAATCGGAGGAGATCTCATTCAAATATACAAAATTCTTATAGGGATTAACAAGGTAGATATCCTGGCTGGAGTTGACCGCGGTTCAGATCAGAGAAGGCTATTTAGGACTGAATGTGGAGGGATGACTTAGCTCAGAGAATGGTGAATTTTCAAAATTGTCTGCCGCATACACCTGTGCATCCTCAATTGTTGAGTAAATTAAAGATTGAAATTGACAGGTTTCTACATGTTAAAAACATCAAGGGAGATAGGAATAGTGCAGAAAAATAGTGTTGAATTAGATCAGCCACGATCTCATTCACTGGCACAGCAGACTCAAAGGGCTGAATGACCTAGACTTGCTCCTATTAGTTATGTCTTCATGTTGAGCATAAATACCAGTCAAGAAGAATTGGGATGAATGGCCTGCTTCTCTTCTGTATATTATATAATAATGGAGCTCATTATATTCAACTCACTTTCCACACTATCGAAAGTTATTTATATTCATACTACACCTTTCTCAACCTCACAATGTTCCAAAGCACTTTATATTTTAATGAGTACCTCATTTGTTGTAGTCACCTTAGGAAAAATGGCAGCCAATTGTCAAACATCAAGATCTCATTTAGCAATGAGCTCAATGAATGGACAATGTGCGTTTGGTAATGATGATAGATAAATGCTGGACCAGATTAGAATCACCCAATGGACATTAACAGACCCATAATTTCCAAGTATAAATATGGTATGCTCTAAGTACAAAAGCAAGTGTACAACCACAACAGATTAGTAGAAAAAGACATGAAAAGAGGAAATAGGAAGCAAAATGTTGTGATAAAAACAGTGACAGTATCAACCTGGTGCTCTAAAGAGGAATAAAATGGTTTCATGGCTTAGAAGGTCACAGTCCTACCCTTTCACATCAACACCTTTGGTCCAATGTAAACCTTGTCAACATAACAGGTCAGTGACATTACCATGACTAGATGGTGATAGACCACTGTATATGGCGGCTGTCTTGTTCAGTGGTGTGTGTCACTACCTCTGGACTGGGAGGCTGGGTTCAAGTTTCACCTGCTCCAGAGGTAATAACTTCTCTGAACAGGTTGAGTAGAAAAAAAGTATAAAATATATTATGTAACTATTTCAAATTTATTTTAAATATACTTGTTAATTTTGCTTTGATTAAAGTGACAATGCACATCTGTGAAAGTGAGAGAAAACAAACAAACAGTGGCTTCTTTGTGTTTTATTAGATTTAGATTTTATTTTCACATGTCCTCAAGTACAGAAGTGCAGTGAAAAGTGTATATTATTTTTTATTTGAAGCATTAAATGCCAAATATGTAAAAATATGTTCACCATTTCAAAATACAAGGTACTGGAGCAGGTACAAAGACTGCTTGTCAACTCATCAGGTTATCATTCCATGTCGATATTGAAATAGTGAGGTGTAAATTGCAAAGGCAAAGATAAAAATGGATCAGCGCTGCGTGGTATGGTCAACAAAGACAGGATGTCAACTTTAAATGGAGTCAAAATAAATGGACAGTGCTGTCCGTATAACAGGTAATTTAAAATTATCAAAGCTTTTTTGGCATTTTATCATCACACTTGCAAGACAACACCCAAATGTTCAATAGATATTGAACTTCTTTGATCAATCATTGTAAACAGAATGGAACTCTGAGCTTTCATTCTCCCTGATGTCTAGCTGCAATATCTTTCTGCAGCAGTACTCTCATGATCACTATATGGAATTGGCTGTGTAATATGATTAAAGTGCATGAAAGCAACATATCATTGTTTCCTAGTTTGGAGACAGTCTACAAGGGATCTATATATGGATCATTCACTGAAAGCAAACAATTCCAATAGTACCCATATCCTCAGTGTGAGGGATGCAGGTTTGGAAGCTTCTGGGGCAAGCTATGCCAGACACCATTTTGGGGAGGGGACATAATGAGCACATGCAGGCAACGTAGAGTTATCATGATATCATGAGTTTGACTGGCGATACTAACTTTGACCACGGTGTTCCAGTTAATGTGCCCTTGCAAATGTGTTTAGCAACAAGAAGGATACCTCCCTTCAGACTAATGCTATTTAAAGGGATCATCAACAATTTTCAAGCTTGTTATCAATTGATACCTGGAGCAGGAAAATTCAGTAAAAAGATGCTCCTCCAAACACATACTATTTCTCTCCTGCATTTGGTACTGATTAATTTTGTAAACCTATCAGTAGCAAATGTGGGAGACAGAGTAGCCTCTGATTGGAAGGGCAGAGTGCTGTGCCAATAGATTTGTTGAGACTGAAGTGTTTGGACTAAGAGCAGCGACAGCAGCAGCAACAGAGACTGCTTGGGGTGTGGGGTTGAGATAGTACAAAGAGTGGGACATCCAATGGACCAATCATAGAGACCTACAGCACGGAGACAGGCCCTCTGGCCCAAACTGGTCCATGCTGACCAAAATGTTCAACCACGCCACCCCATTTCTCTGCACTTGGCCTTGATCTTTCTAACCCTTTCCTAGTCATGTATTTCTCCAAATTTTGTTAATGTACCCACCTCACCCATTTCCTCTGGCAGCTCATCCCATTTGCATACCACCCTCTGTATAAAGAAAAAATTGCCCTCAAGTCCACTTTTATTCTTTCCACTCTAACTTTATTCTGATGTCCTCTCATCCTCAATTCCACAACCCTGGGAAAAAGACTGAGTGCATTCCATCCATGTCTCTCATGATCTTGTACATCTCTATAAAGGTCCCCCTCAGTCTCCTAGCCTCTAAAGAAGAAAGTCTAGCTTGTCCAACCTCTCCCTATAAAGCAGATCATTAAGTCCAGGCAACATTCTTGTAACTTTCTTCTGCACTCCTTCCAGTTTAATAACATCCTTCCTATAACAAGGTGATCAAAACAAGGTGAACACATTACTCCAAGTGGAGTCTCAGCAACTTCCCAACTTCTATACTCAATGCCCTGATTGATGAAGGCCAGTGTGCCAAAAGTCGTCTTCACTGATCTGTCCACCTGTGACTCCACTTTCAGAGTACTGTGAACCTGAACTCCAAGATTTCTCTGTTCCAACACACTCCTTAAAGGCCTGATCATTCCCCATGAAACTCCTACCTTGATTTGACTTTCCAAAATGCAAGACTTCACACTTACCTATATTAAACTCCATTTGCCATTTCTCAGCCCACTTCCCCAGCTGACCAAGGTCCTGCTGCAATTTCTGATAACCTCCCTAACTGTCCACTGCTTATTTTAGTGTCATCAGCAAACTTACTAACCATGCCTTGTACAATCTCATCCAAATCATTGATATAGATAACAAACAACAATGAGCCCAGCACCGATCCCTGAGCCACTCCACTAGTCACAGGCCTCCAGTCCGACAAGCATCCTTCCACTATTACCCTCTGCTTCCTCCCATCAAACCAATGTTGTATCCAATTTGACTGCTCACCCTGGATTCTATGCAATCTAACCTTCCAGAGCAGCCTACCATGTGGAAGTTTATCAAAGGCCTTAGTGAAATCCATACAGACTACATCTACCCTCATCAACCTTCTTGATTTCTTCATCAAAGAACTCTAACAACATTATGAGGCATGATCTCCCACTCCCATGCTGACTACTGCTAATCAAACCCTGTCTTTCCAAATGCATGTATATCTTATCCCTCAGAATCTTCTCAAATACCTTACCCACCACAGTTATTAAGCTTACTGGTCTACAGTTCCCAGGCTTTTCTTTGCAGCCCTTCTTGAATAATGGCACAACATTCACTCCCCTCCAGTCTTCTGGAACCTCACCCGTGGCTAACAATGATGCAAAAATATCAACTAGAACCACCACAATTTCTTCTCTAGCCTCTTGCAATGTTCTTGGATATATCTGGTCAGGGCCAGGAGATTTATTCACCTTCATACATTCTAACACATCCAAAACCACCTCCACTGTGATATGGACTGTCCCCAAGATATGACCACTAACTTCTCCAAGTTCCCAAGCTTTAGGTCTTTCCCCACGATAAACACAGAGGAGAAATATTCATTGAGGACTTCTCCCATCTCCTGCAGTTCAACACATACATCTCCACTTTGGTCTTTGAGGGGTCTGATTTTCTCTCTAGTTACTCTTTTTCCTTTAACATACTTAAAGAACCTCTTTGGATTCACCCTAATCTTCTCAGCCAAGGCTATCTCGTACCCCCTTTTCTCCGTCCTGATTTCCTTCTTCAGTAAATTCCTGAATTCCTATATACCTCGAGGGATTCCCTTGATCCTAGCTGCCTGTACCCAAGCCATGCCTCCTCCTTTTTTCTCATCAAAGCCTCAATATCTCATCATCCAGTGTTCCCTCTTCTTGCTAACCTTGCCCTTGCCCTCACCTTCACAGGAACATATAGGCCTTGAACTCTACTTACCTCACTTTTAAAGGCATCCCACTTACCAGTAGTCCCTTTGCTGACAAACAATCTACACCAATCAACCACTGCAAACTCCTGTCCAATTCCATCGAAATTTGCCTTGCCCAAATTTGTCCCTCTCCATAATGATTTTAAAATTTGTAGAACTTTGGTCATTGGTCCCAAAGTGCTTCCCACTGTCACTACAGTCACCTGTCCTGCCCCATTTCCCAAGGATAGATCGAGTTTTGCCCTTCCCGAGTAGTATTTAGAAATAGTCTCCAAGTTGCTAACAGACACAAGGTTCAAGGTTCCAAATCTCTGAATGGGTTAAGCCAAAGACAAAGGCTCTATCCCAAACCCACAGAGCGGCGAGGGGCGGGTGGGTGAGAGAGAGAGAGAGGGATAGAGATCAAGTGGGACATAAATCCATAACCCTCACTCATTGAGGCTCGTTTTGAACCAGTTAAATCAATCCAAAGAGGAGGTTGGCTAGTAGGTTCAATCTCTCCTTCTGAGCAAGCAGAATCAAGGATGTCTCAGAGAGGGTGCAGAATGTTCTCAAGGGGGAGAGGGGTCAGCAGGAGGTCATTGTACACATTGGAACCAATGACATAGGAAAGGAAAAGGTGGAGATTCTCGGGAGAGATTACAGAGAATTAGGCAGGAATATAAAAAGGAGATCCTCAAAAGGAGTAATATCTGGATTACTCCCGGTGCTACGAGCTGGTGAGGGCAGGAATAGACCAGATGAATGCACGGCTGAGCAACTGGTGTACGGGAGAAGGACTCACATATTTGGATCATTGGAAGCTGTTTTGGGGTAGAAGTATCCTGTACAAAAAGGATGAATTGCACCAAAATTGGAAGGGGACTAATATACTGGCAGGGAGATTTGCTAGAGCTGCTCAGGAGGATTTAAACTAGTAAGGTGGAGGGATGGGACTCAAGGAGATAGTGAGGAAAGATTTCAATCTGAGACTGGTACAGTTGAGAACAAAGGCAAGTCAAACAGTTAGGGACAAGGCAGAGAACAAGGTAGGACTGATAAATTAAACCCAATTTATTTCGATGCGAGGGGCCTAACCAGGAAGACAGGTGAACTCAGGGCACGGTTAGGAACATCGTACTGGGTTTTCATAGCAATTACAAAAATATGGCTTAGGGATGGACAGGACTGGCAGCTTAATGTTCCAGGAGACAAATGCTACAGTAAGGACTGAAAGGGAGGCAAGAGAGGATGGGTAATGGCATTTTTGATAAGGGATAGCATTACAGCTGTACTGAGGGAGGATATTCTCGAAATACATCCAGAGATGTTATTTGGGTGGAACTGAGAGATAAGAAAGGGATGATCACCTTATTGGGATTGTATTATAGACCTCTTAATAGTCAGAGGGAAATTAAGAAACAAATTTGCAAGGAGATCTCTTCCTATTCATATACCCATCCAAATGCCTTTTAAATGTTGCAATTGTACCAGCCTCCATCACTTCCTCTGGCAGCTCATTCCATACACGTACCACCCTCTGTGTGAAAACATTGCCCCTTAGGTCTCTTTTATATCTTTCTCCTCTCACCCTAAACCTATGCCCTCTAGTTCTGGACTCCCCGACCCCAAGGAAAAAGACTTTGTCTATTTATCCTACCCATGCCCCTCATGACTTTATAAACCTCTGTAAGGTCACCCCTCAGCTTCTGACGCTCCAGGGAAAACAGCCCCAGCCTGTTCAGCCTCTCCCTATAGCTCAAATCCTCCAACCCTGGCAACATTCTTGTAAATCGTTTCTGAACTATTTCGAGTTTCACAACATCTTTCCGATAGGAAGGAGAGCAGAACTGCACGCAATATTCTAACAGTGGCCTAACCAATGTCCTGTACAGCTGCAACATGA
Organism: Chiloscyllium plagiosum; assembly: GCF_037043375.1. Lineage (NCBI taxonomy): Eukaryota > Metazoa > Chordata > Chondrichthyes > Orectolobiformes > Hemiscylliidae > Chiloscyllium > Chiloscyllium plagiosum. The sequence continues at coordinate 87,238,256 of NW_028270150.1, forward strand.
CCTCCCAACTCTTGTACTCAATACTCTGACCAATAAAGGAAAGCATACCAAACGCCTGCTTCACTATCCTATCTACCTGCGACTCCACTTTCAAGGAGCTATGAACCTGCACTCCAAGGTCTCTTTGTTCAGCCACACGCCCCAGGACCTTACCATTAAGTGCATAAGTCCTGCTAAGGTTTGCTTTCCCAAAATACATCACCTCACATTTATCTAAATTAAACTCCATCTGCTACTTCCCAGCCCATTGGCCCATCTGATCAAAATCCTGTTGTAATCTGAGGTTAAAAATCACACAACACCAGGTTATAGTCCAACAGGTTTAATTGGAAGCACACTAGCTTTCGGAGCGACGCTCCTTCATCAGGTAATTGTGGAGGGCTCGATCGTAACACAGAATTTATAGCTATAGAATTGATGAAAAGTAGTGGCCTTGTGGCACTCCACTGGTCACAGGCTTCCAGTCTGAAAAACCCTCCAACACCACACACTGTCTCCTACCTTTGAGCCAGTTCTGTCTCCAAGTGGCGAGTTCTCCCTGTATTCCAGGAGAGCTAACCTTGCTCACCAGTCTCCAATGGGGAACCTTGTCGAACGCCTTACTGAAATCCATTTAGATCACATCTACCTCTCTGCCCTCATCAATCCTCTTTGTTACTTCTTCAAAAAACTCAAATCAAGTTTGTGAGACATGATTTCCCACGCAAAAAGCCATGTTGACTAGCCCTAATCAGTCTTTGCCTTTCCAAATACATGTACATCCTGTTCCTCAGGATTCCATCCAACAACTTGCCCAACACCGACATCAAGCTCATTGGTCTATAGTTCCCTGGCTTGTCCTTACCACCTTTCTTAAACAGTGGCACCACGTTAGCCAACCTCCAGTCTTCCGGCACCTCACCTTTGACTATCGATGATACAAATTTGGGGTACATTTTATAAAAAACATGTAATTGTGGGATGAAGATCTATGATTCTGCATTCTTCTTGCTTTATTATTTATAATGAGCTACTTACGGTAAATTTTCTCACTCCTTGCAAACCAGAGAATTTCTGATAGGATATATCTGCCTTCACTTTGCCAGCATCAAGGTCACCCGTGTATATCTGCTTGATACCAGCATTGTTTATTAAAGGTACACATTCATCACATGGACATTTGGTAACAAAAATCATTGTTTTTTCCTCATCTTTAATATCTTGACATCTGCAAAAGAAACACATTGAACATCTGATAAATAGTAAAAAGCACAATAGACTGCAGATTAGATGTCCTGATTTTTCATTCAATGTTGTTTTCAGCATGCCTGCATTCCTATGGTGCATTCCATTTATACACACCATGACAACACATCTTTCAAACTTAGCATCTGGATCAGAGGAGCCAATCACAGAGATTCAAACTGCATTTCCTTGATAATGTCATTTGGCACCTTTAATTGGAAAGTGCTTTATACATTTTGAAATATATTAGTCTTGGTTGATTCTTATTTGAATCGACTGAAAATAGGTAAACCTAATAGCTTAATGCAAATGGATAAGTAACAATGGATGCTTTACATCAGAAAGTCATGGAGTCAGACAATGTGAAAACAGATCCTTCAGTCCAACAAATTATGCTGAACATAATCCCAAGCTAAACTAGCTCCACCTGCCTGGTCCTGGCCGATATTCCCTCCAAACCTTTCCTATTCATGAATTTAATGAAATGTCTTTTAAATGTTCTAATTGTACCCATATCCACCACTTCCTCAGGAAGTCCATTCCTCATGAGAACCACCCTCTATGTAAAGAATTTGTCCCTCATGTCTTTTTCAAATCTCTCTCCTCTCACCTTAAAAATATGCTCCCTAGTCTTGAAAGCCCCCATCTTAGGGAATATCATTAACCCAATCTATACCCCTCATTATTTTATAAACTTCTAGAGGATTGCCTCTTAACCTTCTAAGCTCCAGTGAAAAAAGTCCCAGCCTAACCAACCTTTCTTTTTAACTCCAATCTTTCATACTCGGCAACATTCTGGTAAATCTCTTCTGAGCCCTCTCCAGCTTAAGATATCCTTCCTATAACTGGCGACCAGTATGACACATTTATTTGTTCCTACATCACAAATCTCACAAGCCACTAAAGAATCATAAAAACAGCACAAAGACAAAATTCTGAAACTGAGCAAGTTAGGCTCAGGCATTGCCCAAAATATGGACTTATTGCTTTTCTCTATGGATGCAGCGTTTTGCTCAGGGTTTCTGAAATTTTCTCATTTTGTTTCAGGTTTCTAGTGACTACAGTAGATACGTTTTATAGGAACATAGTTCCTTGTAAAGATTTGGAGGTTTTTACCCTGAATTATTGTTTGAATGTTACTTTTTTTTCGTATTTGTTCATGGGACGCAAGCATCATTGGTAAGGTCAACATTTATTGCTCATCCCTCGAGAAAATGGTCAGGAGTGTCATTCCTGATACATTTCAGTCAGTGTGGTTTAGGTGCCGGATTTTGGATAAGACATTTAACAGTGATCCAGTCTTAGGTGGTTTAAGACTGTTACCGATATTTTGAAGAGGAGCAGGGAAGCTCTCCTGGAGCCCTGGCCAAAATTTCTTTTTCAGCCAACATCACTAATAATAGATCTTCAAGATGGTCACTGTTGCTTATGGTATCTTGCTACGGTAAAATTACTTGCTCCATTTTTCTAAGTTACAACAGTGACTGCACATTCACTGGCTGATACTGCTTTGGGCTGAAAATGTGTTGCTGGAAAAGCGCAGCAGGTCAGGCAGCATCCAGGGAACAGGAGAATCGACGTTTCGGGCATAAGCCCTTCTTCAGGAATGCTGCTTTGGGTCATTGAAGGTTTAATGCGAGCATTTCGTCCTTTATATTTAAAACCAATCATGTAAATTGTTCCAAAAAGTCTTTTGGGTACCTACCGGAAAGTTAAGGCATTCTGTTCAGCATGTACAATGTACCGAAACTTCCGGGCCTCTCTGTCTTTCTGCTGTTTCTCATCCAGCTGAGGGTAATCTGCATATTCAGATCCCATTGGATAGGCATTATAACCACATCCTATCAGATACCTAGCTCCTGTTCCGTCACAATTATTCTACAAATAAACAGAAATTGATTATTTTGACATAATGTTTTAAATGATAACTTGATCAGAATTTTGTTGAGGCTGTCTCTGATCTCATTATTCAGGCAGAAGTCTGGAGTATCAATCGGTTGGCAAAGAGTGGAACAGTTCATCATACTCCTTTGGGGTTTCTTCCCCAGACAGTTCCAGCTAGTTAGGGCAATCTCTTGCAAGATGGATGTTCTGAACATTCACACACACAAAATAATTTTCAGATAAGATGTCAAACAGGATTTTAAACATGACATAATCTCTAAGAACTATTAACTAAAGAATAGCTTCATGTGATTTGATTGTTATCACATGTACTGAGATACAGTGAAAAGTATTGTTTTGCGTGCTGTCCAGGCAAATCATACCATACATAAGTACATCAGAGTAATAGAACAGAATGCAGAATAGTATTACAGCTGCAGGTGCAGAGAAAGATCAACGTATAAGATGTTCATTCAAAAGTCTGTTAACAGCACGGAAGAAACTGTTCTTGAATCTGTTGGTACCTGTTTTCAAACTTATGTATCTTTTGCCTGGTGGAAGAGGATGCAAGATAGTATAACTGGGGTGGGAGAGTTCTTTGATTATGTTGGCTACTTTTCCGAGACAGTGAGAAGTATAAACAGGGTTAAATGATTGAAGGCTGGTTTGTGTAGTGGACAGGGCTGCATTGACAACTATAATTTCTTGCAGTCTTGGGCAGAGCAGTTGTTACACCAAGTTGTAATATATCTGGATAGGATGCTTTCAATGGTGCATCAATAAAAATTGGTAAGAGTCCTTGTGGACATTTTGAAATTCGTTAACCGTCTGAGGAAATTAAGGTGTTGGTGTGCTTCCTTAACCAAAACATCAGTGTGGGTGGACCAGGACACATTGTTGATAATCCATTCTTCTAGGAACTTGAAGGTCTCGACAATTTTCAAATTCAGTACATTGATGACAGGGGTGTGTCTTCCACTCCACTTCCTGAAGTCATGACCACCTCCTTCATTTTGCTGACATTGAGAGACTGTTGTCTTTACACCATACCACTAAACTGTATCTCTTTCCTGTATTCTGTCTAGTGTAATCAGCAAACTTGTAAATGGAGTTAGAGCAGAATACTCTAACTGAGTATGCAATCTTATGGAGCTTTGATGTTGAGGATTATTATGGAGGATTATCATCGAGGAGGTGTTATTGCCTATCCCTACTGATTGCGGTCTATGAGTCAGGAAATCGAGGATCCAGTTGGACAGGACGGAGCGGAATCCGAGGTCTCAGAGTTTGGAGATGAGTTTAGTTTGAATTATGGTGTTGGAAGTGGAACTAAAGTCAATAAGTAGGAGTCTGACATGTTATCCAGATGTTCCAGATTTGAGTGTAGGGTCAGGGAGATGGTGGCTGCCGCGGATCTGTTGTAACAGTAGGCAAATTGCAGTGGATGAAGGCAATCTGGAAGGCTGGAGTTGATGTATGTCATAAGTAGTGTTTAGAACAGAGTGGTGCTGGAAAAGCACAGCAGGTCAGGCAGCATCTGAGGAGCAGGAAAATTGACGTTTCGGGCAAAAGCCCTTCATCAGGAAATCCGTATGCCATAAGTAACCTCTCGAAGCACTTCATAATGACGGATGTCAATGACTACTGCCCAATGGCTCTAAGACATGCTGCCTGAGTGGTCTCTTTGAAGCAGGTGGGAACTTCCGAATGGACTAAAGAGAGGTTAAAGATGTCTGCAAATACCCCTGCCAGCTGGTCCGCTCAGGATCTGAGTGCACAGCAGGGGACTCCATATGTGCCAGTCGAATTCCATAGGTTCACTCTCAGGAAGGCTGATCTGATATCTACAGTGCTGACTTTGGCTACAGGTACACCACAGGCCAATGGGCATGTGATGTCATTTCACTGACATTCTGTTCAAGGTGAGCACAGAATGCATTGAGCTCATCGGGAGGGATGCATTGTTGCTAGCAATTCTACTTGACTTTGCTTTGTAGCCCGTTATATCATGTAAGCTTTGATGCAATCAACATACAATTGTGTGCTTAGTCTGGGACTCTAGTATTTTCTCTTGGCATCCCTGATGGCTTTGCGAAAGTCATACCTAGTTTTCCTGTATGGGTCAAGGTCGCCCAACTTGAATGCCTCACATTTTGACTTCAATTTACATTGGATCTCCTGGTTTATCCATGTTTTCCAGTTGGGAAACATTTGGATTAATTTCTTTGGGCTGCAGTCCTCTACACACTAACTGATTAAGTTTGTGACGATAGTGGCATACTCATTTAGATTGACCGCTGATTTCTTGAATACGGACCAGTCCACTGACACCAAGCAGTCATGAAGGAACTCACCTGTTACTCCAGACCAGCACTGTACTGGATCCACATGCATCAGCTTCTGTTTGTAAGCGAGGAGAAGGAGCACAGCATCATGGTCTGATTTTCCAAAATGCAGACAGGAATGGAGCAGTAGGCAATTAGAGAGTTCATTGTGAACAGAGATCAGAGAGATGGTTGATCTGTCTAAATATTATCTAATGCATGACTCAACAATAAACCCAACAAATCAAAGAGAATTAAGCAGACAGATATTAAAGAGGAATATTCTTTCTGCTGAGTTCAAGCTGGTGAGGAAGAAGAATGAATTAACAGTGAAGCAAATCTCTGGGAAGTTAAGAGTGAAATTATCTACTTTTTGTCTAAAATATATTTATGAAAAATGTCAGTAAAGACACACAAATATATTAGCTTGTTTTGGGTTCAGGATAAGATTGATCTTTGCATAGAAAACCCAGAGACTAAACATTTTTAGGCAATTTTGTAGGAGACCTGACTGGCATAATAAGTATACATAGTTTCTCTCCTTGAAAGCAATATAGAACAGTACAGGGAAAGCCTCAGTGGAATTACCTTAGTGGAAACATTTGATTGGTGAGAACTTCAAACCAGAAATGCTTGCTTAAGAATCTGCAAGATATGAAAAACTAAGAAAATTTACGGTTTTTTAAAGTAACAATGTAAGAAAACCTCAAAATTTATAGGAAAGAACTGGAAAGAATCAGTTAAGTCAAATTTAAGGATTTGATATTGAAAGGTAATATTTCTGGATTTGAGTCTCTGAAATGGATAGTATTGGGAAACAGGATGAATCTTTGTTTTGCTGTACTTTTAGATCTTACAAGTGTGTTCTATATTTAAACAACTTGGTTTGCTTTTTTTTCCTTTTGGGTAAAAGGCTGGATATCAAATAACGACAAGACAGAGTACAGTAAAGAATACTGGTAATATGGTGCAAAGATAACAATCTCTCCCTCAATATTAACAAAACTAAAGAGTTGATCATCGACTTCAGGAAGAAAGGGAAAGAACATATCCTTATCTACATCTATGGAACGGTGGTGGAGAGGGTCGAGAGTGTCAAGTTCTTAGGAGTGATGATAACCAACAATCTGGCCTGGACCACCACATAGATACAACGATCAAGAAAGCACAATAGCACCTCTTCATCCTCAGAAGGCTAAGGAAATTCGGCATGTCCATAAGGACCCTCACCAACTTGTACAGATGCATCTTAAAACATTTTATCTGCAGTATCATGGTTTGGTAATGGCAACTGCTCTGTCCAGTACCATAAGAAACGGCAGAAATTTGTGAATACAGCCCATACCATCATACAAGCCAACCTCCCATCCACTGCCTCCATCTGCACTTCCCGTTGGCACAGAAAGGCAGCCCACTTCATTAAAGACCCCTTCCACCCTGGTTATAATCTCTTCCCATTTCTTCTGTTAGGCAGAAAATACAAAAGCTTAAACACACATACCAACAGGTTCAAAAACAGCGTCGTCCCTGCTGTTATTAGACTGCTGAATAGACCGCTCAAATTTCAAATCTAATGTTGACCTTGCTTTTGTAACCCCGTGCAGCCATAATTTTGTATGCCTTGCTCTGCTCCAACACCCAATGATCTGTATGTCCTTCCTTATATGTTGATCTGCCTGTACTGCATGCAAAACATAACTTTTCACTGTACTTAGGTTGACAAGGCACCAATAAATCATTAAATCAAATGTAGTAAACTATCTTTTTCAGCAAATGACCTCCGCATTAACTATTTTAAAAAATCTATCAAGCCAGATATCATTCTGGAATCTGATTTGTTGAGTAGTTGCATCAGCTAGATCATAATTTGTATAAAATGTATGTGTATATGTTGATGCTTTTTTATAAATATATTATAAATGTTTGTTGCCATGGACTTCAGGGCTACAGATGCATGATTTCTTTGGGTGTCTTGGCTAGTCTCAAAATGGATCAGTTCTCCTGCAACAAAAACGTTAGTGGAAATTTTTAAAATATCACTTGGGCAGCAATTTGCTTAATTATTATATTACATTTTAAAACATTCTTATCATTTACAAAATACACATAAATAAATATTAAGTAGTGCTGGAAAAAGATAGATTTTGCTAAAGCTTTTTGTCTTGCATTCATCAGGATAACTTGCAAGAAATACCAAGGTAGAGGGAAAACAACATTTATACTATCTTTGAGAAGAGTGCTGAATGGTTGTCAAATAGACTTTGATTGGTTGAGGCACTGCTATGGAAAATACAGCTGTTAGTGATTATTGATTGTTAACTGTCAAGCTTTGTTACACTTCAAACTAGACAGGTTATTCTGACTGTGTTTGGCAATGCCTTAACCAGGGTCCTTCTGTCTGCAAAGATCAGGATCCTGTGTTTTAGTATACGCAGCTTCCAGTACACGCAAGTCCATCTGTGACCCTGATGATTGCAAAATTTGAAAAGCGCCTGGAGGAGTATTAAAAGGCTAGGGAATAGTATACTGTGAACCAAGTGCAGGTAAATGGGTTGGTGTAGTTTGGTGTTTGTTTGGTATAGACAAGGTGAGTCGAAGAGCCATATAGCAAGAAACAGGGCCTATGCCTGACAATTCTAAATTAGTTGTCAGCATTGTTTTTCACACATGTCAGATTCTGTTCTCAGGGCATTGCCTGGATCAGTTAGGATCAACCTGCCTGGTTTAAAGTTTGAACAAAGCTTGACTGCTAACTATCAGACATCATCACTGGATGCCTTCTCCATGGCAATGCCTTTACAAATCAGAGTTCACTTGTCTACTAATGAGCATTTTCCTCTCATACAATATAAGTGTCCTTTCCCCTTTACATGTCTTGCAAATTGTTCTCACGGGCGCAAGGGAAAAAGCTTCAACTTATAAGTATTGCTGATAAAAAGGCAGTTCTTACAACCAAACAACTATTTAGATAAATATTAGCTGGCTGAATATAGCAATGCTTGCTATTAGTCCATAACACAAAGTGCACATTGTAAGTTTGCCACACATTATTCATTGCTGTAATGTAAAATATTACAGGAATCTATTGTGTCATTTGAAGAAGAACAAGGATGTTCTCCTTGGTAGCCTGGTCAATACTTAGCATATGACCAACATCACTAAAAGAGATGATCCAGTCATTGCCACATTATAGTTTGTGGGACCTTGCTGTGTGCAACATACAGCCCATTTCTTATTGGTGAATACACTTCAAATGTATCTGGCTAGCTGTAAAGTGCTTTGTTTCTTTCTTATGTCATACCACCCTTTATCAAGATAGTTACCTAACTTTTAATTGAAGTAGTTAATAGATCATATCAAATGCCTTTGATATATCCACCATTAACAGAACAAATATTTCATCCTGGAGGGTGGGGTGGATGGTTCATTTTTGAGCTGCTAATTTAAATTCCTCTATGCTGTTAATTGTTTTTATCTTAAGTCATAACTAATAAAATTAGCTATTAAATTGAGTCGATAAAGTATAGTGCTGGAAAAAGCACAATAGGTCAGGCAGCAACTGAGGTGCAAGACAGTCAACATTTCAAGCTTAACCTTTCTTCAGGACTGATGGGTTAAGACTGAAACTTCAACTCTCTTTCCCGTCAGATGCTGCCTGACCTGTTGTGCTTTTTCCAGCACCACACTTTATCGACTGACTTCTCCAGCATCTGCAGTCCTTACTATTTCCTAATAACTAATAAATTTAACAAAAGCACAAGTCCTTTTCTCTGTAAACTGTTTTTATTTAATGGAACGGTTGTGGGGCTAAGTTGGAGGATGGGGATAAGAGTGCTGTCAGTCAATTTGTTGAGTGAAGATGGAAAAAAAATAGATCAAATTTGCCATAGTTCCCTGACTGAAATAGCCAGTGTTAATGGCAGATAAACAGGAGGTTGGAAGAACACAGTAAGCCAGGCAGCGGAGAAGTCGACATTTCGGGTGTAACTCTATGCAAAATGTTGACTTCTCCACCTCCTGATGCTGCCTGGCTTGGTGCGTTTCTCCAGCCTCCTGCTTGTTTACCTTGGATCCCAGCATCTGCAGTCCTTTTGTTTCTAACCAAGTGTTAAAGGCAGAATCAATCTATGTCATGAACTCTTGTTTAAACCTTGATTAGACATCAAGTGAAATGGTGATGTCAATGCAATCTCACAAACAAGTAAAGCATCAAACTGTTTCAGCAGAAAACTAGTAGCATTTCACCTTCACAAAAAAGTGCAAAAATGTACAACATACCGACTTTCCTTCTGCCCAGATCACTGCTCCAACACCAATCTTTTGATCCTCTGAAATATATTAATGTAAGTCGGTTTAATAGAACTTCAAGTATTTCCTGCCACTCACATGATTCATTCAAAGGAATTCTTGCCATAAAAGATATGTATTAATTTTAAGAATCAAACAGAAATGAAACAGGAAATCTATAATTTAAAATCATGATTGCATCAAGGTAGAAGAATGCACATTACATGTTAAAAAAATACTGTAAAGTGTTATCAAATCTTCCCAGATAAAGAACCTCCCCAAATTTGGATCAAAAGATCTTGCAAATTACCACAACTGGCCACAATCTTTTCAATGATTCCAGTAACTATCTAAATTATATCAATATGTAAGAATATGTAGAAATTAAATATTTACACTTTGTTTCTAAAATGAGAGAACATCCCAAGGTACTTCACAGAAAATTAAGTGACAAAACAAAAGAGGAAATAGTAGAAAAGGCATAAATCTTCATCAAAGAAGTCAGATTTATTGAGGGTCTTAAACACAGAAGCTAAGAGCAGGAGTAGGCCGTTCAGCCTATTAAGCCATTGAAAATGATCATGGCTGATCCTCCAGTTCATAGCCATATTCTCAATTTCTCTCCATACCCTTTGATGCCTTTAATATATCAATCTATTTATTGACTATACTCAGTGATACAGCCTCTGTAGCCTTTCCACAGGCTGACCATAGGCCATTAAATGAAGATGTTTTCTCATCTCAGTCCTAAATGGCTTACACTGTATCCTTCAGTTGTAACATATCATCAATATATATTCATGATTTAGATGAGGGAAGAAAATGTAATATCTCTAAATTTGCAGGCGACACAATGTTGGGTTGGGGAATGCGCTTGGGGAGGATGCAGAAATTTTGGCTTATACCATTTGCCTTCCTAACTGTTTGTTGTATCTGTCTGTTTACTTTTATTGACTGGTATTCAATAACACCCAATCCTTCGGCAGATCCACATTTCCCAATATGACACCATTTTTCACACTGGAGTGTATAACTTCACAAATATTCACATTATACTGCATCTGCCATGTGTTTGCCCACAAAATCAACTTGCCTAGATCACCGTGAAACCTTCTTGCATACATGAGGAGACTGACTACATATCAAGAGTTAAATAAAAATTCAAGAATCAAATTTTTAAAATCTTACCCATAGAATGAGGAATTTCATGTTTTATAACCCTGTAAAGGCTTGGCAATTTCTCTGTGAATTTAGCTTACAGCTCTGCTTCATTTCCAAGAGTTAGAAGTTTTATCCAAGCTTTGGATATACTTGTGGACAAATGCACTTTGGAAGCTTTAGGTTTTCCACTGTTCCTTGAATCTCCACTCCCCAGAATGCTGTGTAACAGCCAAGTCACCACAATCAGGCAGAAAATTTGCAAATCTGCGTGAGGGTGCAGGAGAAAATTGGCTAGGAAGGAAGGCCTATGACAGGAATATATAACAATAAAGAAAACATTTGGGTGGTTTATGCAAATTAAGTCACGCAATTGGACATATGTTTTCAGTGCTACCTGGGGCAAATACATTTTTTTGCTGCAGAGAGACTGAAGCTATTCATAGGTCAGATGGGATGTTTGTGGAGCACTGATGTGGAAGTTGCTGGACTACAAAATAGTCCTTCAAAGAAATATTGAAAGAATTAGAAGTTGTTTGTTTCTTCCTACTTTAAATTTTCACAAGACAATTGGCAGTCTTGGATTTTTTTTCAGCATGTGAGCTCTCCCAAGATAAACTTATTGATTAATCACAAATTCCCTCAGGGCATGAATGTATCATAACTTCATTTGGGACTGAAGACATGTGTAGGCCAAATAGTTTCTCTTCCTTTAAATATTAATGGTGACAGTCCAGCAACTTTTATATTTTTAAAAATTTCCTGTCAACCCACATATTATCAGATTAACTGAATGTAATTTTGTAATCTTTCACAGGTAAATTGTTGTGCAATTCAACTACATAGCATCTAAGATAATTTGTACCATGCAGCTATACTATTAACACAACATAGTTCCTCGTGCCAACCATATATGCAATAGAGGTTTCCCCATCATCACAGTGGAGCAAACTTGCTGAAGCAACACAAGACACGACTGATAGAAATTGCAACGAGCATTTAGTTGACCCTGAAAGATAGATTTCATAGATCAGACAGTTAATTGTATTGGTCTTTGCCTTTAAACAAAACCTCAGATATGTTACATCACTGTATAATTGTTAAAAAAAAAGTGCTTCTTTCTGGACTGTCTTTCCCTTGTTCCTTGTGTATTTGGCCTTGGAAGTTTTCTATCTTATTTTAAGAAAAGTACTGTGGTGCACTCTAGCTACTGAGTTCTGCAGTCAATGGATGACAATTACAATCCCACATGCATTATTCCCTTTTAAAGAATTTAAGAACTTGAACTTTCAACTAGAGGATCCTTTTCAGTCTGGTCGGCATGCTGTGTGGGTTATTGCAGTGCACTCCAAAGGGAAGACAAAGAACATTACTCCTGCAATTTCCTGTTTGGTTACCAGGTTCTCTGAGAATTGCAATTCCACAGGATATTGATGAAACTGAACTTCTGTAAAAAGTCCAAAACCAGAATTTTTAAACTTTGTGCTTCATTTGCAGAATCAAAGCTTGAGGAACTGACCAGAACTGAGCAGAACTGGTCCAGGTATCAGAGAGGGACCAGTCTTGGTGGAAATGTACATTTGTTCCATACAATGAACAACTTTACAGAAACATAGTATTTTCAACAATCACATAATTTTATAAATGTGATACGAATGTGTTAACACTTATGAAGCAGATGTGAAAGAAATCAACATGTTGCTTAAAAGGAAATCAATATTTTTGACAACTCAGAGAAACAGGTTTCAGCAGAAAATTGGGTGGAAAAACAGCAGGTGAGAAGGAGGAAAGATTTAGGGAGGGTTGGATGGTCAGAGGAGATCAGAGGGAGGGAGCAAGCGGGGTAGGAAATAAGAAGAGTTTAGTCAGAAGAAGGGATAAAGGGTTGGGAGGGGTGCAAAAAGAGACAGAGGGGAAAGGGTAGGAGAAGAGTTTGTTAAATAAAAAATTTGGATCAAGGTGGGAGGGGAGGAGAATTGAAACATATAAAAGTTCATCTTTACGAAAGATATCATCAGCAGGCAGTGGTGCTGTGATGAGAAAGGCTATGGGTCAGATAGGAATGGATATCTTTAAAAGGTAATAATTGTATCCAGGGGGAGAAGAGTTCATAAACTTGCTTAATGTGGAACAAAAGGCCTGAACAGTTAGTTAGCCCCAAATTTGACACTGGAATGAACCTGGAGAGATATAACAAGAAGGCTGGTTTTCCACAGGTAGGAAAATTTGAGGAACAAGGAAAGAGGCAGTAATTGGCATCCTGGGAGAACAGAACTCCTCAACATAAAGGTGTACCGCTATGTTACCATTCATTTAAAAGAAAAGGAAAAGGCTTGTATTCATTTAGTGCCTTTCAAGACCATAGAATAGTTGGTGCTCCACAGCTAATAAAGTTTGCGGTTTTGAACCTCACTGCAGAAGACTAATACTTTAGTGCACTACTAAGATCATGCAGAACCAGTGGACTTGCCATTGTTCAGATGAGATGTTAAATAAAGGCCACCCTGTCAGATCAATGTAAGAGATCTGACAATACTCTTTCCCAGAAACACACGGAAATTTTCCTTGGAGCCTTGATCAATATTGTCATTTAGCCAACATCACTAAACAGCATATCTGATCATTATCACAGTGCTATTTATGAAACTATGCTGTGTGCTAGTTCTCTGGTGTGTTTCCAGCATTAAACACACTTTAGAAGGACACCATTAGCTTAATAAAGTGCTTTGGGATGTCCTGACATTGTCATACTGCTAAATGTAAGTTATTTATGAGTTAATGAATCTTAAAAATGATGCCTGTTCATATAACATAACTCTAGAATCATACCTAACTTCAAAGTATCAGATTGGTTGTCTTACCTGTCCGATATGCCAACAATCTGGCTTGAACCATGCAATGTCTTGCAAATTTTTGGAACTCGTCATTTGTGTGCTCGTCACATGCTTTGTCCGAATCATCACAATAAAATCTGAACGTCCCATACTCTGGAACGCTACAGTCAACAGTTGCTAACAAAAAGACAAGATCTTCCATTTTATGCCTCAAGTTAGTAAAATGAATATCATCACATACGTTCTCTAAGCCAATAGTCTTCAAGATTTCTTTGTGAGTCTCACTATTGGATATCAAGAATAATTTCTCAAATTCCTGTAATCGATTTCTTCTGCACTCAGTAAAAAAGTCCTCAAGTTTAAAATCTCTGTTCAGGGTGACTATACTTTGTAAAAACTCACACTTTTTTGAGGTTTCTTCCACAAACTGCAGCATGTCGTAAGCCAAAGGCTGAAGCAAGGTGCAAATACGAGAGCGACTGTTGGACTTGAGTCTTTCCACAGCTTTTGCATCTAGTTTTGCATCTGAATTGCAATTATTCATTACATAGTCGTCAACTAGACTTATCTCAGGGTCACCAGGCCAGTATGATATGCGATTGACTCCAGCTAATTTTGAATATTTTGCAAAACAAAAAAGGGTAGAAATTGAAAATGTGGATTTTTGTTTAGTGGCAATTGTACAATTTTATTTCATAAAACAACAACACAGAAGAAAGATCTTCAACACAAACTACTGGGCTGTCTTGTTGAATGAGAAGTCCAATTATTTCTTGTCCCCTGCTCCTTCTGCATAATCTTACAAATTAATCCCCTTCATGTATATATCCAATTTCCTTTCAAAAGCTTTTGCCTACTCATTTTTTTTTCCAGTGCACAATTCTCCACATTAAATTTCATCTATCATGTTTGCCTGTTTCATCAAGATGTCTATGTACTCCTGAAATCTGCAACTACTCTCCTCACTGTTTTTTGGACTTCAAAGACTTACCTCAGCTGAAAGCTTTGAAATTGTACCCACACAACAGGTCAGGAACGTTTGCATAAATTTATCAAAGTATTGCTGGTACTTCTAGGGAACAACACTCCATACCACCTTTCCAAATCATGGCCATTCATCATTATCCTCTGTTTTCTGTTTATTCGCCAGTTTTAAGTCCACATTGGTACTGTCCTATTCAATTTTGCAAGTCCACTATAAGGTAAGGCATTTAATCAAATAATTTTATACTATACATACCATTTAAAACCATCTTTAAACAGGTTGAGCATGGTTTCCTTGAGAAATAGAGATCGCAATCTTTCATCTTAGACCCATGTTTGACAACAGCAATTTGGCCTGCATGTAACTCTGCGCTTGAACAGTGGAGGCCGATAATCTTTGAATTATATACTACAACCAGGCCATTTTTTCGTCGCTAAAAATGAAGAAAAACACCATGTGAACAGGAAACGAAAACATCAAAAACTGAAAATAAAAAAAAGTTCTCCAAATTGAAAGCAAAAATTTAACAAACTGGATCAGCCACATAAATGCCACAGTTAAACAGTAGGCCAGAAGTTAGCTTTCCTCCAGAGCGAGGCATATCGCCTGGCTCCACAAGACTTTCCCTCACCGACATGGCACAGTTCAGAAATATAACAGAATGCTTTCCACTCATCTTGAGGATGTAACTGCATCGCAACTGAAGAAGCTCAACATCATCCAGGAGTTGTCAAGCTGTCCAAACCCAAGACCACCTCTATTTCCAAATACCCCTGTAAGTTAGGCATCACCATGACTAAGGTGTTCATTATCCTTCATTGTTACTGGGTTCAAATATGGAACTCCCTTCCTACCTAGGACAGCTTGTCAAACAAACAACTCACCACTTTCTCAATAGAATTCAGAATGTACAATTAATGTCAGCCTTCCCAATGCCTCTCACATTCAAACATTAAATTGAAATATTAATAACATTAACAATAATATTTTTCCATTTGACTATATTATTCTTTATTGTAGGAATTAATGCTTAGGCATATTATTGATAAACAGAGAAACTTTATCTAAAAATCAGATGTAGATGGTATGAGAGACATTCATTTTGAAAGGATATCCTCATTTAGAGAAGCAAGGTCAAAATATGGAGTTTGTATTCCTCCACTTTTTGCAAAGTCATGCTTAGATCATAAGGATTTTTTATTTTCACTTTGCAATCAGGCTTTTTCAAACCTACTACTTTTTTTAATGCAATGCTTACACTAAATAGCTGGTGAATGTTGGGAGGATACATCTTACAGCATATCTTTTTAATTAACATTTTTCCCATATTCTTTCTTAAAATATTTTTTCCCCATCAAATTGTTGGAGGTGTGAGCTGATAACAGCAATGCAACGGTAATAGGAAATCTGGGGCCAAACAGATCTTCTTAACCAATCAGACTTATGGATAGTGGTTGAATTCAAAGTTAAATCAGGTACAGAAAGAGGAAGGCAATAAGATTGGACTGGGAGTAATAGAAAGGAAAGATTAAAAAATTTAGTTACAATTTGACATTTTAAAAGCTGCCCAGCGATTCCTTACCTCAAGGAATGAGACTCCGTGTTCTTTTTTTAAGTATCTTACTTTGGGGCATAGAGAACTTGACTGACTGTCTTTAATAATTACCATAGTCCCCCCTGTAGCCGCAGGTGTATGTTCCAGGACCTACCTAGGAAGCCCAAAGTTGCAGATAGGAGCAAACTCATTCATTTAAATGGGAAACGTACCTTCCTGGCAGCCTCCTGGTCTATGGTTCTGGAAAGTTCCCGGTAATATGTTCTGGCCGCGGTAAACCATGGGTAACTGAAACTAAGGAAAATGATTCTGCGGATACGGGGGATCGCCCTTATCACATTGCTGAAATGATACTTGTGTTATTAATTATTTGAGGAGAAAGTGAGGACTGCAGATGCTGGAGATCAGAGCTGAAAAAGCGCAGCAGGTCAGGCAGCATCCAAGGAGCAGGAGAATCGACGTTTCGGGCATGAGCCCTTCTTCAGGAATACAGGCAGAGAGCCTGAAGGGTGGAGAGATAAATGAGAGGAAGGTGGGGAGAAAGTAGCATTGAGTATGATAGGTGAGTGGGGGAGGGGATGAAGGTGATAGGTCAGGGGGAGGGGGGAGGGGGGAGTGGATAGGTGGAAAAGAAGATAGGCAGGTAGGACAGGTCATGGGGACAGTGCTGAGCTGGAGGTTTGGAACTGGGGTGAGGTGGGGGAATGGAAAATGAGGAAACTGTTGAAGTCCACATTGATACCCTGGGGTTGAAGTGTTCCGAGGCAAAAGATGAGGCGTTCTTCCTCTGAGCGTCTGGTAGTGATGGAGTGGCGGTGAAGGAGGCCCAGGACTTCCATGTCCTCGGCAGAGTGGGAGGGGGAGTTGAAATGTTGGGCCACAGGGCGGTGTGGTTGATTGGTGCGGGTGTCCCACAAGAGACCTTGGCGTACAGGTTTATAGTTCCTTGAAAAGTAGAGTTGCAGGATAGTGAAGGCGGCATTTGGTGTGCTTGTTTTTATTGGTCAATGCATTGAGTATAGGAGTTGGGAGGTGAGGGTGAGGCTGTACAGCACCTTGGTTAGGCCACCTTAGGATTATTACATTCAGTTCTGGTCTCCTACCTTTAGGAAAGAGATTGTGAAACTTGCAAGGGTTCTGAAAAGATTTACAAGGATATTGCCAGGGTTGGAGAGTTTGATCTATAGGGAGAGGCTGAGTAGGCTGGGGCTATTTTCCCTGGAGCAGCAGAGGCTCAGGGGTGACCTTATTGAGGTTTATAAAATCATGAGAGGCATTGATAGAGTGAGTAGAGTCCCAAACTAGAGGGCATTGGTTTAAGGTGAGAGGAAAAAGATTTAAAAGGGACTTAAAGGCCAACTTATTCACGCAGAGGTTGGTGTGTGTATGGAACAAGCTGCCAGAAGACATGGTGGAGGCCAGTACAATTACAACATTTAAAATGCTTCTGGACAGGTACATGAATAGAAAGATATGGGCCAAATGCTGCCAAAAGAGGCTAGAGTAATTTAGGATATCTGGTCAACATGGACAAGATAGACCAAATGGTCTGTTTCCAAGCTGCATGTCTCTATGACTCTAATTCCCAGATCCACTCTTCCTTTCCAGTATTTTCTGGCCAATTTTTATATTTATAAATGTACATCATTGAAACATCATTATTTTTATGCAAATATATTTACAAATATATATTAGTCCTATATATTTTCCTCCATAGGAATAAGAAATGTTTTATTTTATGACTTCATAAAGATCCAAAGTCAACTAAGTACGTACTTTTGAAACATTGTAATATCGGAAATTCAGCAACTAATTTCCACACAGCAAAATCTGACAACCAACAGGATAGCAATCTGATAGCTTATTTTGGGGATTTGACTGAAAGAGAAATAACAACCAGGCACAATAGGGATAACCCCCTTGCTTTTCTTTGAATGGTATCATGGAGCTTTTAGTCCAACTGAGAGGACAGGTGGAATCTTGTTTTCACACCCATATCTCCTGGCTCCACAAAACCTTTCCCTCACCTACATGGCACAGTTCAGAAATATAACAGAATGCTTTCCACTCATCTTGAGGATGTAACTGCATCGCAACTGAAGAAGCTCAACATGACACCTCAGTGTTATGTCACTTAGACTCAGAGACAAGATGTGTATGTCAATGAAATGGTGAAGAGACATTCTGAAGTGTTTTAACTTTCCCTGAATGAACAAGTGATGGACTAAGTTTGATTCAGATGACATCTACTTTAGCATAGTATTCCATGTAATCCACATTTACCTGTCATTTAATTATCTGAACTGCAAGGACAGAAAGAGCAGCATGTCATTAACTCTCGATAATAATGTTGTAGGTTTAAGATCCATTTCAGCTGACTCTGCAGGGTTCATCATTCAGATGAGATTACAAGCAAGTTTGTCTGCTTTGAGGATTCACTTGATTTAAAAAGCCCCAATATTATTGGCAGAACAAATATTTCTTCTCATGCCTTAATAACATTCAGCCTCAATTGGCAGCACTAACAAATCAGTCAGTCATTCATGCCTGTATCTTCCCAAGTGTAAAATGGTTACTGTATTCTTTCTCACCACATCTCCCTCCATGCTAACCACTGTACTGCAAAGTGAATGATTGTCCTGAGAATAAATTCGTGCTCAGGAGTAGTTTAAGGACAGCAACAAAGAACAAGTTCATTACTATTGGGAGGTGACAATAGTGAGACTCAGTTAAGATGTTTATTTTTTGGACAAAAGTGTATAAGTAACTAGCTTTCAGGTACCACAAGAAATGAAAAATATTAACATTGCAGTTTAATATGTCTTATCACATGTTTCCTTTAAAAAACATTTAAAATATTAATCTATTCAGCAAGTTAACTGGGAGTATTATACACGTGAAGCGAGAGACTGAAATGTGAAATATCCTAACCTGTATATATCCATTTGCAGCAGTAGGAGTGGTGAAAGCGCGGACCAGGGGCTGCCAGGAAGGTAAATTTCCATGTTATAGACTTACCTCATGAATCAGTGGCCTCCATTTGCAGCAGTGGAAATGGGGAGAGCATGGACCCGGGGGCTGCCGGGAAGGTAAATTTCCCTCTTAAAGACTTGCCTTGTGAATCAGCAGCCTCCATTTGTAGCAGCAGGTTGGTGAGAGCACAGACTGGGGGCTGCCACGAAGGTAAGTTTCCCTCTTAAAGACTTACCTCGTGAATCAGCGGCCTCCTTTTGCAGCAGTATGAGTGGTGAGAGCATGGACCGGGGGCTGCCGGGAAGGTAAATTTCCTTGTTGTAGACTTACCTCATGAATCAGTGGCCTCCATTTGCAGCAGTGGAAATGGGGAGAGCATGGACCACAGGGCTGCCGGGAAGGTAAATTTCCTTGTTATAGACTTACCTTGTGAACAGGTGAAGCGAAGGCTCAACAGGAATGGACATGGACATGGGGAATTGCTGGCCACATGAACTGATATATTCGGCAGTGGCTAAACCCTAAACACTACATGTGTAGTGTCTCCCATCTGTCCTCCTCCTCTAACCAAAAAAAAAGACTGTTTGCGGAGGGTAGGTAAGGTAAGGCTTTTATTTTCATTTATTCAATCTCTCTTGGAAATTTAAAGTAGAGGGGATAGAGGTTAGAGCAATTTCATGCTCTGTTGCAAGATGTGGTGTCCCTGCTGACCTCGCCTGCAAGAGATGCACCCAACTCCAGTTCCTCACAGACTGCAGTAGGGAACTGGAGCTGGAGCTGGATGAACTTCAGATCATTCAAGAGGCTGCGGGGGTAATAGAGAGGAATGATAGGGAGGTGGTCATACCTAAGTTACAGATTAAGATAGACAGGTGACCATCAGGAGAGGGAAAGGGAATAGGCAGGCAATGCAGGGACCCCCTGTGGTCATTCCCCTCAATAATAAGAATACAGTTTTGGATATGGTTGGGGGAGGGTTTGGGGGGTGGGGACCTACCAGGGGAAAGCCAAAGGAACCAGGTCTCTGGGAAATCATGTCTCACAAACCTGATTGAGTTTTTTGAGAAAGTAACAAAGAGGATTGATGAGGGCAGAGTAGTAGATGTGATCTACATGGATTTCAGTAAGGCATTCGACCAGGTTCCCCATGGGAGACTGGTTAGCAAGGTTAGATCTCACGGAATACAGAGAGAACTAGCCATTTGGGTACAGAACTGGCTCAAAGGTAGAAGATAGAGGGTGGTGGTGGAAGGTTGTTTTTCAGACTGGAGGCCTGTGACCAGTGAAGTGCCACAAGGATTGTTGCTGGATCCTCTACTTTTCGTCATTTATATAAATGATTTGGATGTGAGCATAACAGGTGGAGTTAGTAAGTTTGCTGATGACACCAATATTGGAGTAGTGGACAGTGAAGAGTGCTACCTCAGATTACAACAGGATCTTGATCAGATGGGCCAATGGGCTGAGAAGTGTCAGATGGAGGTTAATTCAGATAAATGCGAGGTGCTGCATTTTGGGAAAGCAAATCTTAGCAGGACTTATACACTTAATGGTAAGATCCTCGGGGCGTGTTGCTGAACAAAGAGACCTTGGAGTGCAGGTTCATAGCTCCTTGAAAGTGGAGTCACAGGTAGATAGTGAAGAAGGCATTTGGTATGCTTTCCTTTATCAGTCAGAGTATTGAGTACAGGAGTTGAGTACAGGGAGGTCATGTTGCAGCTGTACAGGACATTGGTTAGGCCACTGTTGGAATATTGCGTGCAATTCTGGTCTCCTTCCTATTGGAAAGATGTTGTGAAACTTGAAAGGGTTCAGAAAAGATTTACAAGGATGTTGCCAGAGTTGGAGGATTTGAGCTGTCGTGAGAGACTGGGGCTGTTTTCCCTGAAACTTTGGAGGCCGAGGGGTGACCTTATAAAGGTTTACAAAATTATGAGGGGCATGGATAGGATAAATAGACAAAATCTTTTCCCTGGGTTAGAGGAGTCCAGAATTAGTGGGCATAGGTTTAGGGTGAGAGGGGAAAGATATAAAAGGGACCTAAGGGGCAACTTTTTCATGCAGAGGGTGGTACATGTATGGAACGAGCTGCCAGAGGAAGAGGTGGAGGCTGGTACAATTGCAACATTTAAGAGGCATTTGGATGGGTATATGAATAGGAAGGGTGTGGAGAAATATGGGCCAGGTGCTGGCAGGTGGGACTAGATTGGGTTGGGATATCTGGTCGACATGGACGGGTTGGTCCGAAGGGTCTGTTTCTGTGCTGTGCTGTACATCTCTATGACTCTATGAACCTGGCTCTGTGGCTCAGGAGGGAAGAGGGGAGAATAGGTGGGTAAATGAGACTCTCGGATGGTTATGTTGCCTCCCAGGTGCCAGGGTCAGGGATGACTCATAGCGAATCTATGGGCTTCTTACAGGAGTGGGTGAGCAGCCATGGTATACATCAGTACCAATAACATAGGAACCTAGAAGCATGGCATTCCAACCAGAAGTCTATCTATCAACAAACACATCGAGTTAGACCCCATCTACCACACCCTGAGAAAAAGAACAGGAAATGACATCACCACCAGACATGACGTCACCACAGGAAAAGACATCACCAACCCAAAGAAACCCAAACATATAAATAGAATGCAGGAATTATCAACAGTGCTTCACCTGGAGGCCCACTGATGATGTTACCTAGTAGGGTAACGAAACATCTGGAAATGAACCTCCCAGCTCAGTGAGCAAACCTACATCCAGAATTACTAACTGTGATGTAAAGATTATGTATCAAGGAAGGACTGTGTTCTTTGTTAAGGAAGATACCCCTGCGCATGACTCGCAAGCATGTTCAGGGTTTCTCCAAAGCTTGTATCGTACTGTGCTTAATAGAATTTGGTTGCTATTCACAGAAGTTGGTATGTTGCAGTTGCATCAAGTAAGGACCTCAGAAAAAAAGAACTTTACGTTCCAATGATCCCTCAAAGTTGCTACATTTACCAAGAAGGCATATAGTATGTTGGCTTTCATTAGCAAGGGGGTTGAGTTTAAGAGCCACAAGGTTATGTTACAGCTCTATAAAGGCCTGGTTAGACTGCACTTGGAATACTATGTTCAGTTCTAGTCGCTCCATTGTAGGAAAGATTAGAATAGATTCCCTACAGTGTGGAAACAGGCCCTTCGGCCCAACAAGTCCACATTGACCCTCTGAAGAGCAACCCACCCAGACCCATTTGTGGAAGCTGTAGAGAGGGTGGAGAGATTTACCAGAATGCTGTCTGGACTGGAGGGCATGTCTTATGAAGAAAGGTTGAGGGAGCTAGGACTTTTCTCATTGGAGCGAAGAAGGATATGAGGTGCCTTGATAGAGGTGTACAAGATGATGAGAGGCATAGATAGAGTGGATAGCCAGAGACTTTTTTCCTAGGGCGGAAATGGCTATCACAAGGGGGCATAATTTTAAGGTGATTGGAGGAACATTTAGGGGAGATTTCAGAGGCGGGTTCTTTACACAGAGAGTGGTGGGTGTGTGGAATGCACTGCCAGCAGTGGTAGTAGAATCAGATACATTAGGGGCATTTAAGTGAGTCTTGGATAGGTACATGGAAGATAGCACAATGAAGGGTATGTAGGTTAGTTTTACCTTAGAGGAGGATTAAAAAGTTGGCACAACATTGAGGGCTGAATGGCCTGTACTATGCTGTACTATTCTATGTATATTTGTGGACATTATTCAATGATGCAAATTACAGATAAATACTTAAATATTACTGAGCGTACTAACAATAAAGCTATTTTAAGTATCAACATTAGTCCATGAACACATCTGCGTTTCTGTTCCATTTAAGTACAACGCTGCAGAATTTTGCAACATCCTGTCTATGACTGACTGTACATAGTCAGTACACGAAAACTACTCAAGTATATCAGATCATATAGTAGTTACCATGAATAAAATTATACAAAAATTATTGATAACAGTAAAGGTTGTCTTAACTGATGACTGAAATAATGAGAAAAAGATAACAGAACCCAACATGTCACTTACAGACTTATAACCCATATTATTAAAAAGCTTCTTTTATGATCTTTGGGTAAATACTATACCTGAATTGCCTTTTGTTCATTATTTGGAAAAAGTTCCATCCACAGACTAAGAAGAGTGAAAAAGTTTACTTTCGAGAGTCTAGGGCTCAGTCCTAGGAAATAAAGAAGCCATATTAACTTACTAAAATAGGTTCCATTCAGATAAGGCAATACTAACAGCTTAACATAACAAAAAGTATATCCAATAATGGAATAATTAGACTGTCATGATTAGAACGAGGGCACCCAGGTGGACATCATATGGGTTCCCTAATTGGAGCCGTTAACCTGGCCCAGTCAGGGAGCCCTACCTAACAGTTATAAACAGAAGTATCGGTGGAAATTGAATAAAGATTCGTGCACCTTGTGTCTCTCACTGTGTCTCACACATGCACACACACACACCATGGGTGCTGGGGAAAAAATAAGCATTACCGCAGTTAGGTGGTAGTGTGGGGGTTAAATTTAAAAAAAAAAGAAAAAAAGAAATAATATCTGGAAAAAAAAATAAACAGAAGTATCGGTGGAAATTGAATAAAGATTCGTGCACCTTGTGTCTCTCACTGTGTCTCACACATGCACACACACACACCATGGGTGCTGGGGAAAAAATAAGCATTACTGCAGTTAGGCGGTAGTGTGGGGGTTAAAAAGAAATTTAAAAAAAAATAAACAGAGCAAAAAAAGAATAAACAGAAAAAAAATAAAATAAACAGAAGTATCAGGGGTTCTGTTCACTATAGGAGCCAGCTCTGAGCTAAGTGGGTCAGTGTCATGTACAATACACATTCTAAATAAAGAGTGATTTGGTGATGGGATACTGGCCTTTGTGCAGTTATTTCATGGACATCTTAAAACACTATGGCCTGCATTCTATAGAAGCAAGAACATACATTAAAACAAACATCTTTAATACAGGTAAATGACCAGACGTGTTCATAGTTGTGTAAACAGTCAAAAATGGATGCCAAACCAAAGGAGAAAACTTTCAGTGGGGTCAAGTAGTTTAAAAGAAAGGGCTCCAGAAGAGAGTAGAGGAGGGGAGAGGTGAAGAAACTTAAAAAAGGAGTTTTATAGCATGTACCACTGCTCATGGAACAGCTACCAAAAGTTAGGTGAAGTGAGGACAGTATGAACAAGACGTTAATGGGAGGAGAGGTCTGTGAACTGAGATGGGGCTGAAGGAAGGCTGAAATTGGAGTTTGGGAGAAACAAAGAAATGAAGGGATTTTAACAGACCAATGACAATTTTAACTTAATTATAGGGATCCAGGAACTAATGCAAGTCAAGGAGGATAGAAGGGACTGGTGAATGGAACCTTTAGATAAGCTGAAGTATATACAAACCATAAAAGTTGGTTAGATGATCAGAAGAATATTAGAGTCATTGAGTCCATGTTACGAAGGTGAGGTCAACACCCCTCTGAAAATTAAAACTGAAACACCCAGAGAGGAGTACCTCATTTCATAATCTGATAAAGAAGTGTGACAAGGGGTACAATAACCTACTTCTCACCACCCCTCCCAATCTATTATAAAGGAGTGGTTAAATGAAATGAAATCCTTTCACTCACTAAACAAGTAACAATTTATTTATCTAACTCCAATAGTGAACAAATTATCAGAATTTCTAACAAACTGTACAATTACTCCCTAACTATTACCTATTCCCTGATTGTTTCAATAATACAATAATACAAGTCCCACTTCTATAAATCCAAGTGATAAGAAAACAATACGTCAAAAAAGTTAGTCTCTCAAAGTTCACACGGAATGTATCTTCCAGAATGCTCCTCTTCTTCTCCACTGATTTCAAATCAGAAATGCCATTCTTCTGCTGATTTCTGCTGTCAAGGATGTTTGGTCAGCCATTTCTTCTGTTCTGAATGCCTCTCTCCATTGAATTCTTCAGTCTGAAATGCTTTCTCAGTTGTTTTCTGGTGTCAAGAATATTCGCTAATTGCGCCAATGTATCTTATGAACGGATAGTGTTTTTTTTCTGAGGACATAGAGATTTTTTATGTCTTCAGATAACAGTTGGCTCTCCCCCTAATTTTCAAATGCTTGCATCGTTTATACTCACAATTACATATTAGTTTCTTTACAATCGGATTGGTTTGAGGGAATCAAAACCAACGCATTTAAATTTATTTGATCCTTAGTCTCCAAGCGCCTTTTTAAATTAATTAGCTGAATTTAAACTGTTGTCTGGGTAAAAGTGCTGCTTGGGCCTGC